>NC_087206.1:98657267-98689767 GCF_015104395.2 Macrobrachium nipponense | reverse complement strand
TAGGGAAAAAGGGATTAAATATGAGCCTCTGTGTTTCTTCACAGATGCAAACACACTATTATACAAGAATAAAACATGTGGATATGAAATGCATGTACGTAGCTAAATAAAAAGCATTCTGATACATATGCTGGTACAATATCAGGAAGGTGATTTTAACGACGTCGGAAATACTCTCCGAGAACACATGTGTCCCTTCTTGCCTCATGTTTGCCCGCAGGTTATGGACAAGGTCAAAACCTTTCTTTCTGAAGCCCTCTGGTAAATAAAGGCTTGGACGTCCGGTACTTGTCTCGTAGGTGATGGTCACCGTTCCTTCATTGATTGACAGGTCGCTTCATTTGGGGGCGGGATTTATCTGCTACAGACATTGCAGTCCTTTGTTCTCCTTCTCTCCTTCTGCATCTCTGCTATCTCAGGATATGGGATCCTAAGCTGGATGGTATTTGCGCAGTTTTCTGGATAGGGCGTCCATCACGGTGTTTGATGAGCCCCTCAGGTACTTTACTGTGGAGGAGTATTGCACTGTTGTTGACAGGTGCGACCATCGACATGCCGACCACGCGTCTGCTGCTTTTGTAAAGGGCATGGATGAGGAGGGGTTGATGGTGCATCTAGATCACTAATTCTAGTCCCTCGAGCAAGTTTCGGACAGATTTGTAGGCTGCCAGGAGTTCTCTGTTGAATGTCGAGTATTTATTTTTATGCTGTAGAAAGCTAATGGGCGGCGACCATTATCAGTGTTCTGCTCAAGTACGGTGCCCACCGCCATGTTGCTGGCATCTGTTAATGTGAGGGATCTGTTGGGAAAAGGAAATATGAATGTTGTTGCATTTGTTATTGCTTGTTTTGCTAACCTAAGTGGGGCTCATGATTCTAGCTATAATTGTGATGAAATTGTGGTAGTAATTTATGAGTCCTAAGAATTCCTGTAGTAATTTCACAGTTTTTGTTCCGGAATTCTGTTATTGTTTTTAACTTTTCAGGTAGTGGTTTTATGGCGTCTTGGCTCACCTTGTGTCCCAAAAAGTCAACTGTTTGTGTTTCCCCACTCGTACTTATCTTCTCGTACTATCAGCCTGTTTTCTTTAATTCTTTTCAACACTTCTCTCACATGTTCGATATGCTGCTTTAGGTTCAGGCTTAATATTAGTGTATCGTTAACATATGCTACACAGAATGGAAGTTTCCTGAATATTTCATGCATCAATTTTTGGAATGCTGCCTTTGAGTTGCAAAGACTAAAGCAACTGTAATTGAATGTGCATGGGCTGATTGAAGTAATGGTTACCATCTTTTTTATATCTTCTCTTGCTACTGGTACTTGGAAATACCCTTTTAGCAGACTGATCTTCATGAATATTCTTGCTTCACTCATGTCGTTTGTTATATCTGCTATTTTGGGGAGCGGGTATCTGTCTGGCTTTGTCTTGACATTCAACTGTCTGTAGTCTCCGGAGGGGCATCATGTTCCATCTGCTTTTGGGCATCATATGCAGACATCGCCAGCAAACTCAGAGGAATGTCTTTCGAAGATATAATGACGTAACTTATGACGTCATTAACTTGCCGCCTTCTTGATGGATAATTGGCTATTTGTGAAAAAGTCTCAACCTCTGGCAACAATGAAATACAACCAATACTCATTGTTTACACTTTGTAGTAGTGGTACTAGTAGTAGTATATAGGATTTTTGCCATGAGGTCGAGCGCTAGAATCCTTGAAGAAAAGGGTTTCCGCAATTAATCTGAGAAATTACTTTATATCACTATTTCGCCATTGAAAAATTATATGATTGTTACAAACCTCTGGGGTTCTAGTACAGGTTCTTAGGTACTTTATTTTGCTAGGATCGTAGACAGTATATGCAACCCATGTTCAAGGAAAGCAGGCACAAAAACACTCCAGAAAAACTTAACAGTATTTATTACAAAACAGAAATAATTTAAATCAGCCTTGCGGGTTCAAGTAAAATACACACAACAATACAGCTTAAAGCAAGAGGACTAAATACCAGGTCCTCAACGAGCCACAAGGCATCCTAAAGCTAATCATCTAGCCCTAACAGAAATTCAGAGGAGGAGAACAAATACTTCATACATCAGTGAGGATCCAAATATAAGCCGGCCAAAACTATCCTAAATAACAAAAGGCTGAAGGAAGTGGAAGATATCAAAACAAGGAAAACCTTAAATTTACCTACCTAGCCATATAACTAAAGATATGTAAATATTATCCACCAATAAACTATAAACAATAATGGCAACAATAAGCTTATATAAACAAGTAAAAAACTATGACAACGTATATGTATATATAATAATATATGTACTGCACGTACACTGACAGTTCTAATCCTTACGTCGGGGATGAACAACTGAAGACGGGTCGAACTAGGAGTCCATAGCAAGCCACCCAAACACTGCTACTAAAGGGATGGACACGATCGCCAGGACAAAAAGGGGTATAAGGCTCCTCGAAGGAAATAACATCTATACTGCCTTACCTGGCGATTGCCTCCCTACGTATCTCCTTACGAGCCAGCGCTCACACACATCCCCGAAGAAAAGCAGAAGGACGAAGGCAGAAGTGGCAGGTGAATCCGTAATCAGTACCGGGAGTCCAGCGACGGTACCAATATCCGTGGGCTCCTCCGACGGGAATAAGGAAGGGGTAATACGAGAAGTCGCAAATAGCTTACGCTTCTGCGGAACCCCGTAAAGCGGACACTATGGTCGCAAGTGAACGAAGAGCCGTGATCTACAGCACCAGAGTCGCAGGTGACTAAGGCACCTACGAACGGTCGTGAGGAAAGATTCCAACAGCGCCGTTTCCAAAATAAACTGCCAAAAGGTCGTCCTCCAATAATCCACAAAAGCTGCTCAAGGGCATGGTCTGACAAGGAGCGTTCCAAAGCCCGAACTCTCGCGGGCAGACCATCAACGTTCACAGTACAGCTACGAACCATCCACCGTAGCTCAAAAACAAATCACAAAACAATCGTTAGAACGATAGTTCACAGAAATAAACAAGGGAGGAGGAGGCGCTCAATAACACAAAAACTCTTACATTAACTAACAAGCATTTGGCTGCTTAAGCAAAAGAAACTTAAAAGTAAACAAGGCTGATTTAAACTTGATAAATAAAAACAAAAACTACGTTAATTTAATACCTTCCTCCCCCAAAACAAAAAAAAATTATTCACATAGAATACATTTTTTTTAAACCTAAGCAAAAATGCTGAAAAGGAATTAACTTAAAACATTTCAAAGTAATCAATACACATGTACAAAAAGAAAGGACAAAGTAACTATTCCAAATCTCTGGAAATAGATACTCAGCAAAATAATAATATACAGAATAAAAAAAAAAAAAAAATCATAGTCACAAAGTAAACTTACCAAAATAGGCAACAGGGAACCTCAGATTAGACTGTCCCCACAGTTCCATAAGCATACAGCTAGAAACCCTCCTATCATCTAACTGGGAGGGAGAGTCTACAAAGGCTAAGAAATACTAACTACCCAATATCCTAAAGAAGTTCAGGTATAACAAACTAAGCTAAAGCTGAATATTCATACACACAACCTCTTGCACCACACACTTACCAAAGTTTTTTTATACAAACCCGAGGAAAAAAACAAAACGAGAAGTGCGAGGGGAGCTGAGGAAAAAAAACTCACGACTACATCCGAGAGAGAGCATCAGGAATACGGTTTATCAGAACCTTTAATATGCTTTATCACCAGCGTGAACTCCTGTAACTGCAGGCCCAACGCAACAAAATCCTCTGATTAGAACCCTTCATTCGTTTAATGAAGACTAGGGGATTATGGTCGGGTTCCAATCTCTATGGGATAAGAAAAGTTTGTTACATAAGGGCTTAAAGTGGAGTAACATACGAACCAGGGCCAAGGCCTAATCCTTTTCGATAGTAGAGTATTTTCTCTCTGCCGCTAAAAGTTTCTTACTAAAATAAGATATGGGACGAACTTCTCCAGCCTCATCTCTCTGAAAGAGGACTCCTCCAATTCCAACGTCACTAGCGTCAACAGCAATAATAAATGGTTTCTGAAAAATTAGGAGACATTAGAATAGGATTGGACACCAACATCAACCTAAGCTTTATGAAAGACTCTTCACACTGAGGTGACCACTCAAATTTTGCAACCTTTTTCCAATAGTTTTAGTAAGCGGCTGAGCAATGTCTGAGAAGTTCCGGACAAACCTATGATAATACCCCAACATACCCAGGACTCTCCGGACCTCTCTGACATTGCAACGGCCTCTTCAACATTTACAATGGCCTCTATAGTTGCTTGTTTGGGGGCTACTGAACCCAAACCCACTTCTTCATGGCCCAAATAGCATACTCTGGCCTTACCAAACTCACATTTACCAAGGTTCACAACAAGACCGGCAGCTCTCAGGGCTTCAAACACCTTTTTTAACCTTACCATATGCGTCCGCCAGTCGTTGCTGTGACAACCAAATCATCTATATATATTCCACCCCTTCCAAGCCACAAATGACCCTATTCATTAGTCGCTGGAAGGTGCAAGCTGCATTTTTCATCCCAAAGGGCATCACTTTACACTCGTAAAGCCCAAAGGGAGTTACAAATGGCAGAAATTTCACGGGCTCGATCAGACAGGGGAACCTGCCAATACCTTTTCAACAAATCCAACTTTGTTATAACTTGGAGGACCCTATCTGATCGAGACAATCATCTATACGAGGTAAAGGGAAGGAGTCATTTTTAGTGTGAGTATTTACCTTACGATAGTCGACGCACATTCGGAACTTTCCGTCAGGTTTTTTTACGAGGACTATTGGAGACTCCATGGACTCACCGAAGGTTGAATGAGGTCGTGCTCCAGCATATACTTAATTTCCTTATCAACAATGTCCTCTTTCATTGGATTTAATCGATAAGGAGACTGCTTTACCGGGGAAGCACTGCCCACATCGACATCATGCTGGAGCAAGCTCGTTCGTCCTGGCGCATTCTGAAATAACTCTGGGAAGGCAAGGATTAAGTCCATAACATCACTTCTCTGATTAGTCTCCAGATGCTCTAATCCCTCCTTTAAAATTTCTAAGTTCTGAACATTGTCAAATAGAGCATCGGAAGCACCTGACCAACCAAATTTACAAAATCATCCGTAGGACTCTACCACTACCACAGATACTGGTTCATAAACAATAGCCAAAGGGTCCTTACCACAGGAAGTATAAGACTTCAATCTATTTATATGAAATACCCGGCACTGCGTTTGGTCGGGGCGGGGGCTTCACCTCATAGTTTACCTCAAGACAGCTTTCTCAAAACCTTCCAAGGTCCCTTATACCTTGGCTCAAGTTGTCAGAGTCTGTACTTAATACCAAAACCAATTCCCAGGCACAAACCACGTACCTTTGTCTTTTGTCAAAATTCATTTTCATGGCAGCTTGGGAAGAAGCCAAATTCTCTCGTGCAAACTTCCAAGCCATAGATAGCTTTCTCCTTAAGGTTTCCACAAACTCACCCACATTCATCTCTCCTCTTTGTCCAGACTCAATCACCTCATGGACTATCTCCAGAGGACCACTACCTTGTGACAAATACCAACTCGAAGGGAGCGACACCTGTGGACGAGTTAGGGTGATTCCGTATGGCAAAGAGAGCAAAGGGAAGCCCTTTTATCCCAATCCTCTCCTTGCTCATAACAATATTTCTTTAAAACACATTTAAGGGTCTGGTGAAATCTTTCCACCACACCCTGACTCTCTGGATGATAGGGTTCGCTGGTAATGTGCTGAATGGCCAGTTCAGCACACTTACCCCGAAATACCCTACTTGTGAAAATTAGTTCCACAATCAGACTGAATAGTACGAGGCAAACCATATCTAGAGAAAAACTCTATGAGTTTCTCAAACACCGCACGAGAAGTAATCCGCCTCATAGGAATGCATCAGGAACCTAGATGCTGTCCATAACTGTCAGGAGATGGGTAAACCCTGACTTAGTCCTAGGTAAAGGCCCAACCACATCAATCACCAACATCCACAAAAGGTTCTCTAATTGCTGGAATCGGATTTAAAGGGGCTTTTGGAATTGGTTGATTGGGTTTTCCCATCACCTGACATGCTTCACAACTATTCACAAACCATTTTACTGAAGACTTTAAGCCTGGCCACCAAAAATATTTAGCTAACCTACTAAAAGTTTTACACACACCAAAGTGGCCAGAAAAAGTGTCTTCATGTGCCAATTTCAAAACTGAATCTCTGAACTGAGTAGGGACCACTATCTGCTCGATTCGAGAAGTTATTATCAAGGGCATGAGAGGAAGGGCGACTAACTCTATATAACACACCTTTTATAACACAAAATCGTGGTCTAGTCAAATCACTCGTATCACCCAGTTCAAAATTGAACTCTTCCTTCTGAGCTTCAATAAACTTTGAACGATCCCAATCAGGTTTAATAACTTAACCTTAAAAAAAGCTTATCACTACCACTAACTACAGACCCGGGCCTTTCTACTTCTACAGCTAAACTACTTAAATGTAAATCATCATCATCATAATCATTTAACAAATCTGCTGCCTTTGCAGCAGCTCGTGTCGTTACAGCCACTGGACAAGCATTCAAAGACAAAATTTGGAAACAATTCACGTCCTTGTCATCCAACATGTCATTACCCAGTATACCATCTATGCCTGGGATTGGTAGGCTTTCTACAACAGCTAATTCTGTCTTCCGATTATAACCAGGGAAGGACAATTCCACCTCAACTAAGGTGCCGATACCATCGTGTTCGGGAAACCTCCCAAAACCACAAAATCACCTGAATTATTAACTAGGCCTTTCAATGATTCCTTCAATACCAGAGACCGAGCAGCCCCAGTATCCCGCAAAAACTTCACCTTTAGGGTTTTCGATTCGGTAATCAATTTGCCAAGCCAAATATATTTATCATAAAGTCATAAATCCCTACTAGATAAAGAACCAACATTTTCCCCCTTGCTACAACCATCATTAGCCATCAACACTGGTGGATTCTCAACCTGAGACTTACTAGACATAGGTTTATTTGATATTAGAGCTACCGATTATTATTGTTTCTTTGGAGGTACCTCCCTTCTGGCGTTACACTGTGCTTGAAAAATGTCCTGGTTCATTGCACAGAAGCAGGCCCTTCTTACTCTATTACCATTACCAGAAGTTAACTTATTACTTTTGGAGAAGACTCTAGTGTAAGATCCACTTGAGCCCTCTCCCTGAGCATCTCCAGTCCTATTCTTGTGCAGATTCCCTTGGACACGATTATCTCCCGGACAACCTAATTTCTTTTGATAATTATTTGTCTTACCAGGCTGAAAATTAACTACAGATCCAAGATTATCCTGACCCAGCCCCGATGAGTCAAACCACAAATTCATCCGCTATCTGGGCAGCCTTACTCAAACTGACTGCTTTAACCTCTTCAAGATAAATTCTTAATTCCTTGCTACAAGCCTTTTTAAACTCTTCTAGTAACATAAGCTCTCTCAAGGAGGAGAAGGAGACTACTTGGCGACTCTTAAGCCAGTCGTCAAACTGCTCCTCCTTGAGACGAGCAAATTCCACAAATGAGAGAGAGACAGGTTTAGTAAAATTACGGAACTTTAGACGATAGGCCTCCGGAACCAAGAATCGTAAGCCTTAAGAACTATTGCCTTAACCTTATTATAGTCCCTAGCTACACCTTCATCTAAAGCATTGTATACCCGAATTGCCTTGCCCACCAGCCTGCATTGAATCAAGACTGTCCACATCTCTGAGGGCCAAGAC
This sequence comes from Macrobrachium nipponense, assembly GCF_015104395.2. NCBI lineage: Eukaryota > Metazoa > Arthropoda > Malacostraca > Decapoda > Palaemonidae > Macrobrachium > Macrobrachium nipponense. The sequence goes on along the minus strand of NC_087206.1, from coordinate 98,681,947 downwards.
AACCGGGTAGCCACACGCTCAAACGCCTTAAAAAATTCTGGGACGTTTCGCTCGTCAAATACTGGGACCAATTTAAACAAAAACGCTGCCCTATGTTAAATTTATCCTGAGAGGACCCTGTGGGAGTACTAAGTGATTAGGGAACCTCTTAACCTAGCCATTTCCAAATTGATTTTAGCCATAGCCAACTCATGCTTCCTCGCCCTCTCTTTCTCCGCCTCAAACTCAAGTTTCATCAACTCAATTCTTTTGCATATAACATCATATTCACTGTTCTCCTGGGATTTTACAGGCTGTACCGGCGCTACCTCAACATGGACAGAATTCTCTGGCAAAAATGGATTCAATGATACTTCTGGTTTTGAAGGAAAATTAGCGTGTCCTTCAAAAAGGGTACCAGTCCTAGGGGTGGGGATCCTCAATAATGAAAAACCAGGATTTACACTCACACTACCTTCTTGCTCTTCATCACTACTAGCAACACTATCAAATTCCTCAACTAAATGCTCACCCTCAGCTAGGCCCTGAGCTACCTTGTTTTTTACGGCCTCTAATAAACATGCCTTTGTCTCAGCTGCCTTAAATGGTATTCCCAGCCAACGAGCACAACTTACCAGATATTCTTTGTTCAGAATGGATAAGTGTTTTAAGCAGTCTGCTGACCCTAAAAATTCAGCGGGGTCAAAAATAAACTCCTCCATGATCATCAACCAAACAAAGAGGGGGTGGGGGAAGGTAACCACCTACTCAAAACAAATACTGCCAAATCCCCCAAAGGTGCTGTGCCGCAAACCAAAAACACAGAGTACACCTGTATACGATCCTGTCACGGTCGCCAAATTGTTACAAACCTCTGGGGTTCTAGTACAGGTTCTTAGGTACTTTATTTTGCTAGGATCGTAGACAGTATATGCAACCCATGTTCAAGGAAAGCAGGCACAAAAACACTCCAGAAAAACTTAACAGTATTTATTACAAAACAGAAATAATTTAAATCAGCCTTGCGGGTTCAAGTAAAATACACACAACAATACAGCTTAAAGCAAGAGGACTAAATACCAGGTCCTCAACGAGCCACAAGGCATCCTAAAGCTAATCATCTAGCCCTAACAGAAATTCAGAGGAGGAGAACAAATACTTCATACATCAGTGAGGATCCAAATATAAGCCGGCCAAAACTATCCTAAATAACAAAAGGCTGAAGGAAGTGGAAGATATCAAAACAAGGAAAACCTTAAATTTACCTACCTAGCCATATAACTAAAGATATGTAAATATTATCCACCAATAAACTATAAACAATAATGGCAACAATAAGCTTATAATATAAACAAGTAAAAAACTATGACAACGTATATGTATATATATATATGTACTGCACTACACTGACAGTTCTAATCCTTACGTCGGGGATGAACAACTGAAGACGGGTCGAACTAGGAGTCCATAGCAAAGCACAAACCCAAACTGCTACTAAAGGGATGGACACGATCGCCAGGACAAAAGGGGTATAAGGCTCCTCGAAGGAAATAACATCTATACTGCCTTACCTGGCGATTGCCTCCCTACGTATCTCCTTACGAGCCAGCGCTCACACACATCCCCGAAGAAAAGCAGGAGACGAAGGCAAAGTGGCAGGTGAATCCGTAATCAGTACCGGGATCCAGCGACGGTACCAATATCCCGTGGGCTCCTCCGACGGATAATAAGGGAAATAACGAGAAGTCGCAAATATTACGCTTCTGCGGAACCCCGTAAGCGGACACTATGGTCGCAAGTGAACGAAGAGCCGTGTCTACAGCACCAGAGTCGCAGGTGACTAAGGCACCTACGAACGGTCGTGAGGAAAGATTCCAACAGCGCCGTTTCCAAAATAAACTGCCAAAAGGTCGTCCTCCAATAATCCACAAAAGCTGCTCAAGGGGATGGTCTGACAAGGAGCGTTCCAAAGCCCGAACTCTCGCGGGCAGACCATCAACGTTCACAGTACAGCTACGAACCATCCACCGTAGCTCAAAAACAAATCACAAAACAATCGTTAGAACGATAGTTCACAGAAATAAACAAGGGAGGAGGAGGCGCTCAATAACACAAAAACTCTTACATTAACTAACAAGCATTTGGCTGCTTAAGCAAAAGAAACTTAAAAGTAAACAAGGCTGATTTAAACTTGATAAATAAAAACAAAAACTACGTTAATTTAATAATGATTAAAAATCAATTAATAAAATGAAGAAAACTTTCTTCCGCAAGTTATATTTTACTAGGAAATCAACAACTATCGCTTTATAGAGCATATATAATTATCTTAGTGCACATTATAGAAGTCAACAAATGACGAAAGCTTGTAACCTTGGATGTCCGGGTGTACTCTTTACCCAAAAAAGGGCCATAGGGTTTGCCATGGGCTTCCTTACTTCTAAATAATTGTGCAAGTCGAATCACAAAAGCTGTCCTGCGACCACGGGGACAATGACTTATCATAACCGCCATTCTTGAAGCCATGACAAGGTACCAATATTCATTCACAATTTCAGAGACAGCTGTTTGTCGTCATCACCTTGTGGGAGGAGTCAGGATGTTATATGTTTACGTCACGTATGACTTTGAACCCACACATTAGAGTGTTCCGCCACTGGCCTTGGCTGCTTTATTTTACTCTTATGAATATACTTTTTTTCTAATATAAGTATTAAAGAATACTGCCGAAAATTAGTTAGGGATGTAAAGTATATTATGGCTAGGTAATATCTATGTTAAATGCACAGAAAACAAATATTCCGGCTAAACACCAGGACAAGGGTTTGAATCGCATAGAAGTCCTGCTAGTTTACTGTTAAAAGGAACAATCCTGCGCTACAATAATGATAGTTCGAATGTTTGTGCTTGGTTTATTGATATTAGTAAAGCATTTGATTTCGTTAATCACGGTAGTCTTATGAGAAAATTAATATATTATGGGGTTCGGGCTATTTATGTAAATTTAGCTCATTTTGGTACAGTAATGAAGTGGTTAATGTACAATTTAGGTCTAGTATCTCAAATGAATGGAAAATTAAAAACTATGCCATAGTGGAATTTTATCGTCTCTTTTTTTGGAATATATATTGATACGTTCCTAAAGAATATTTCTGAAATGGAGCTTGGTTGCCGATTAGGTATTTTAAGTTCCAATATCATTGCATATGGGCATATGCCGATGACGTTGTTGCTGGACCCCCTCAGCAACTGGTCTGCAAAAATCGATCGATGCCGCTTACGTGGAAGCTTTTAATATAGAATTAAATCTAATCTAGTAAAGACACAGTGCATGTTTTTTTTAAATATTAACCTGAAGGGTGAAAATATTGAGCCTTTTAAAATTGGTGTTCATGAGATTAGAAATGTACAATTATTTTAGTACTTGGGGTATATTATAACGTGAACTTTGAATTATAATGGCGACATAATTTGGATATAAGGAAATTTTATGCTGAGTTCAACATGATGTTGAAGAAATTTTGTTCAGCAGATAAAAAGAGACGAAGAAGTTTCTGTTTAAATAATTATGTCTGCAGATTTTGGGTGCAAAATGTGGTTTGGTGGTTCTTACGGTGGCAACTTGTACAAAAGTTATGGTATTGGCTACCATTAGGGAATAAAAAAGTTTTTAAACCTCTCTTATCATGAGAGAAACCCATTATGCTTGTCACGAGGCACAAATTTTAACTTTCAAATATTTTGTAAATAAATCATAAGATGTTTTCAACCTTGCAGTTGCTAAACAACCCGTGTGATTTTATTCACAATATTTTGCTTTTTCACATACCCTCAGTTTTCTTAAAATAAGCCTACGAAATTTTGAAAACATTTTATGATATATTTGTTAATATATCATGATGAAGATGCTATTTTAGCAAAAAATATTTTTGTTCCAAATAGTGAGAAGCAGATGAGGAAATTTCGTCATCTGTGTACTTAGTTTGTTTTAAATTGTTTTGTGTTGAGCCTTAGTTTGTGTTGCCTTTCGTGGCTTTTTTATGTTTCCTTCTGTTATTGTGTCTAAAGTGGTAAATGTGAGCTTTGGAATGATGATACCACTAGTACGTTTTGGGAGTTTGGTGTGATATCCTGTCTTGTTTATTTTTGTGCATTGTGAAGGTGTGAGTGCCAAAATGGTTAGTCATGAGTTTTTGTGTGTTTTGACGAGTGTGTATTGTATAGCTGTAATTTTTTCTATCTATATATCCAAGATATGGAATAAAGATGAACTGAACTGGACTATCTATCTCTCTATCTATTCATATGTACCTCTATATACTAGTTTTCCCAGCACTGCCTGGGAATATCTGAATAACGACCAATAAATCTCTCTCCTATTAATGCAGTTGCTTCAGATGTATTGCCCAGCATTTTTGACATTTCACATTTCACCACATATCATCCCCCATTTTTATCGGGGCTGAACTTGGACTTAAAGGGCATCGGGAGTATCACTATTCATCTCAACAACCTCAGATATTAAGTTATATGTATACCGAAATGAGGTTTGATAAACCTGTAGCGTTTATTTAGTTACTAAGTCTAAAGGCAGAACTGGCTCCGTTTCAGGGAAGCACTTCCCATCTCCCCCACTGATGCCCCCCCCACCCCCCCTGAGCCCCCCCCCCCCCACCCCCTGCCTTCCCATAATTCTTTTCTAGATAGTAATTCATATGTATACCAATTTTGGTTGAAATTGCTCGATGCAGGATATACACTACGCACATATACATCCAATTATGTTTATATATGTATATATTTATATATATATATATATATATATATATATATATATATATATATATATATATATATATATATATATATTATTATATATATATATATATTCTATATATATATATATAATATATATATATATATATATATATATATATATATATATATATATATATATTATCTATATATGATATATATATATATCTATATATATATATATAATATAATATATATATATATATATCTATATATATATATATATATATATATATCTATATCTATATATATATATATATATATATACATATATATATATATATATATATATATATAAATATAAACACACACTCACTGACCAACCTGGCGTTGCCCGGGAAATCTCTGAATGCCAACCAATTAACTCTCTCTCTCTCCATCTCTCTCATTCCTGTTAAAATAGTTGCATTAGTTACATTGCCCAGCATTTTTTACTTCTTATATTTCACCACTTCTAACCCCCCCCAAACCATTCTTATCGGGGCTAAACTAGGACTTGAAGGGCAATGGGAGTGTGTCTGTTCACCCCATCTCACCACTACCACCCCTCCTATCAGGGCTGAACTTGGACTAAAAGGGCATCAGGAGTTTCAGTATTCATCTCAGCAACCTTGAGAACTATGGATTAAACACTAGTATCTGTAGTTTTTTGGTTATTATTAAATGTTGCCACCTTTCCACCCCTTTGCCACCCTTTCTATTGGGACTGAATTTGAACTTAAAGGGCATCGGGAGTGTCACTACTCATCTCAGCAACCTCGAAAACTAGGGATTAGACACTAATATCTTTTATTTTTGGTTGTTTTTACATGTTGCCCCCTCCCCACTCCATTCTCAACCCCTCCTTATTGGGGCTCAACTATGACTTGAAAGGTATTGGGAGTGTTACTATTCATAACAGCGACCTCAAAAACTATGTATTACACACTAATATCTGTCGATTTCTGTTATTTTTGATGTCACTCCCTTCCCATTCCTTCTCATCCCGCTCCCTATTTCGGCTTAACGTGGACATAAAGGGCATCAGGAGTGTCACTGTTCATCTCAGCGACATCAAAAAGTATGGATTAGACACTGATATCTATTGTTTCAGTCAATTTTATAGGTCACCATCTTCCAACCCCTTCTCAACTCCCTTCCTATTAGGGCTGAACTTTGACTTGAAGGGCTTTCAGAGTATCAGTATTCATCTGAGCAACTTCTAAAACTAAGCATTACACACTAACATCTGTTGTTTCTATTATTTTTACATGTTACCCCTATCTCACCCCCCTCCCTATTTAGGGCTGAACTTGGACTTAAAGGGCATTAGGGAGTGTCGCTATTCTTCTCAGCGACCACGAAAACTATGGATTAGACATTAACCCTCTTACGCCGATTGGACGTATTAAACGTCGAGTCAAAATGTATCCCGTATGCCGATTGGACGTATCATACGTCGGCTCAAAAAAGTTTTTTTAAAAAATTCGCGAAAAATACTTATAGGCCTACCAGCCGAAAACTTTTGTATCACGCGCCTTGGGGGATGCTGGGAGTTCACGGATCAAGGCGTTGTTTTGTTTACAATCGCTACGCAGGCGCGCAAGCGCGAATTTCTTTCTTATCGCACTAAAATGTATCAGTGACACATCTCGGAAATTATTTCGTCACTTTGACATAATTATTGCACCATTTTAAATTATCCTTTACATGAAGTATTATATATGAAAATGTGCGCAATTTCATGCACAATACAACTAAAAAATACTCATGATTGTAGCTTTTATCATTTTGAAATATTTTCATATAAATAACGATAAGTGCAAAAATTACAACCTTCGTCAACTTTGACTCTACAGAATGGTCGAGAAACGCAATTGTAAGCTAAAATTCTTATATTATAGTAATATTCAATCATTTGCCTTAATTTTGCAACAAATTGGATCGTCTCTAGCACAATATTTTCGATTTATGGTGAATTTATGAAAAAACATTTTTCCTTACGTTCGTGCGATAACTCTTCCGATAAATTTTTTCGTGCGATTGTCCTAATGTTTGCACCCTTTTTTGTTAAATTTGCCGTTACATAAAGTTTTATATATGGGAAATGTGCGCAATTTCATGCACAATACAAAAAAAAACAACCCATGGTTTGTAGCTTTTTATCAGTTTTTGAAAATATTTTCAATATAAATAACGTTAAGTTGCAAAAATTTCAACTTTCGGTCAGCTTTGACTCTACCGAAATGGTCGAAAAACGCAATTGTAAGCTAAAACTCTTATATTCTAGTAATATTCAATCATTTACCTTCATTTTTGCAACGACTTGGAAGTCTCTAGCACAATATTTCGATTTATGGTGAATTTATGAAAAAAAAAAAAATTACGTTCGCGCGGTAACTCTTCCGAAAAAATCGGAATTTTTTTGTGCGATTGTCGAAATGTTTGCACCATTTAAAATTAGCTGTTACATAAAGTTTTTATATATTGGGGAAAATGTGCGCAATTTCATGTAGAATACAACTAAAAATGATTGAAGGTTGTAGCTTTTTCTCTTTTTTGAAATATTTGCATATACCATCACGATAAATAGAAAAAAAACCACGTTCGGTCAAAGTTGACTCTACCGAAATAGTTGAAAACGCAATTTTAAGCTAAAACTCTTACGGGCCTAGTAATATTCCGTCATTTTCTTCATTTTGAAACAAATTTGAAGTCTCTAAAACAATATTGTGATTTATGGTGAATTTTTGAAAAATATATTTAACCTTCACTCCGTGCGCCGATTCGCGGCCGCAAGTCTCCGAAATACGTACATGGCATTATCCTAATTATTTGCTCCTTTTCATATTAGCCTTTTTATAGAGTTTCATATATCAAAATGTGCGCAAATTCATGAAGAATACAATAAAAATAATTGAAGGTTTGTAGCTTTTTCCATTTTTCCATCTTCGAAATATGTGCATATGAAAAAATATATATATTAAAATTTTCGACATTTGGTCAAATTTAACTCGTCCGAAATGGTCGAAATCTGCAATTCTAATCTAAAACTCTTACAGTACGTATATTCAATCATTGTCTTAATTTTGAAACAAATTGGAAGTCTCTAGAACATTATTTAGAATTACGGTGAATTTTTGAAAAAAATATTTTTTTGCGTCCGCGCGTTACGAATTCGTACATCATTTGTGATAATATTTTTCCGGTGTTGCTTTTATTGTTTTACAATGTATTAGTATATCAAATGATTGCAATTTAGTGTAGAATACAACGCAAAAAAAAGTAACTGGTTAGCTTTGACCGTTTTCTGCACAGCGTGATTTGAATACAATTATGTATGAATTTTTTTTTTCGCTACCATATATCGCATTATTTACATATGATAATGATATTATTTTTCATTTCTGATGGTTGCATTCTAAACTTCAGGCAATGACAAAAAAAGGAGCCAAAAATGAACTCTTAATCTTCAAAAGTACGCGCGCTGTAATTTTTTGAAAAAATATTTTTTCCACTTCCGCACTCACTCCAAACCAGGCCCGGCATACGGGAGACGTTTTTGATTTTTAGGGCTCCGGCGTAAGAGGGTTGGAATATGTTTGTTTCCTGTAATTTTTCACATTTTCATGCCCTTCCCCTCCCTACCCACACCACCAGTGAATCTTACCCCAAAATATTTTTTTTCCCAGATGGTAAGTGTTTCAAAGTGTATGTGGAACATATGCACACATCCATTTATATATATATATATATATATATATATATATATATATATATATATATATATATATATATATATATATAAATATAATATACATATGTGTGTGTATATATATATATATTATATATATATATATATATATATATATATATATATATATATATATATATATATATATATATATATATATATATAAATGTGTGGCGTATGTTCCACACACACTTTGAAACATTACCATCTGGGAAAAAATATTTTGGGGTAAGATTTCACTGGCACCAAATTATATATATATATATATATATATATATATATATATATATATATATATATATATATGCATTTTTACTGTGAAGGTAAGAGTGCAGGATGGTTTTAGAAATCTGTTTAATTTCTCAGTAAATCTTTAGGAATGAGGTTATTACCCAATTGCCCGCTTGTGTCTAGTTGCGCCAGACGGCTAGTCTAATGGCCAGTTATTTAATTCACTATTTACATCAACATATTCGCCCTAAATCCCCTTGTCTTTTTATTTTTCTCTTGCCTTTACCTTTCTGACGTTAACCGTTGTTTCCATACCCAATCTGTGGATTTATGTAAACCCTTTCAGTTTTCACATTCATCTGTTCTGCCTATCCTGTGCCTTTTCTCGAAGATATTCATCCTGATACAAAATAGTATGAACTTCTGACATAAACACTCTTATTGAAGCCTGTGCAGTATGACTGATTTTCTGCATTAAACTTTTCTACATAAATTACCATCAAGAAGGAATTTGTCGTTCTAAAAACTATCCCTTCCTGCCCAGACATTCATTTGCTCACATTTTCATATTTGTGTCCCTTGAAAATTCACTTTTTTAAGTCTTATGTACTCTATCTTTAACCGTGCGATTAAACTGCTATTGTTCTACCTTTTAGTATCTAACTTTTTTCTTTTTCTTTTCTATTTTTAGCCCCTCACTTCAGTATTCCCTTATCCCCCTTTTGTAGCGTTCCATTCTCTGCGTTTCTACACAAAGGTTTTCATTGGTAATCATCCTTGAGGATTTGCCTGTAAGGGAGAGACAGCTGCAGATCTTAAAAATGGAGGGAGCGCAATTTCAATTATTACCAGAGGATGTCGAGAACTGGTGAGGAATCTATTAGACGTCATTAGAAAGGAAATGGAATTTCATATAATATTAGCGGATAAACAGACGGCGGAACCCTCTGTTGGAGGTTTAGTAAAGCGAACCAGGCTTCCATTCATCATGAAAAAATAGAAGAATGATTGATGTGTGGCAGCCGTTTCGGAGATAACAAATGAAAGTTCATGTTGCTGTAGGATGACGAAAAGAAACAGTTGTCTGCATTGCGAGGCGGTGAACATACTTGAGCGGCAACTGTAGGAATATAAGTGAAAGAGGAATTCCAGTTATCGTGAGATGATAACCGAACGAGGGAGGGAGCTGTTTTATATTCATGAAAAAGGAATTGAACTGCAAACAACTTTTGACGATAACTGAATGAAGAAGAGAGATGCTACTTGTATGAAAGTCAACAAGAAAGAATTTTCATTCATTATAAGAGGATGAGTTTCGTAAAGTCTGGAGGTCCACACCAGGCCTCGTACTCCTTTTCACAATCTTACCGCACTGAAGGGCGACGATGATAACAGTCACTTCGAAAGGTTCATCTGAACAGGTGGTACAAATGAACACCTTGTGGAGATGTGCTTTTTTGGAGCTTAGTGGATGGGGAGTAGGACTTACACTTTAAAAAGTCCGGTGCCTAAATATAAAATAAACTTGACATGAAGTGTATCCAGTGGTGATATCATTGCCTCTAAGTACTATAAATTACTTCATAAAAAATCATAGAATGGTGGTTTGAGAAAAGAATCATCCTTTTCTAAAGGTGTTGCCTGGGGAAATGTAAGGCTGGGATTATGCAGAAAGGGGAACATAAACAAAGGAAATGGGGTCATTACTGCGTGCTGTAATTTACATGCTGGGCAGGATTTTAATGAAGACAACATTAGCAAGAGTCGATATATATTAAGAGCTGAGGGAAAGGTTGATGAATAGTCCTTTAGTAAGTGGCAAGTAGTGAACTACTGTATTTAGTTAAACTCAAATTTAGCTAGTAGGTAATCAAGGGAAGAGTGGTCATTAGTGTTGTCCCCGATTCCATAAAAGAGGAAATGTAGCATTGCGAATGTTTCTTAGGTGGAATTTTTCTCTCAACGTTGTCCTAGGTTTAGACATGAAATACTGTAAGAGAGTATTTTAAGACATAAAACTCTGGATAGATTTTTCTCCATTTCTTCGTTATGAAAGGCATACCTAAAGCAGAAACATTGTTTAACAAAGACTCACTGAGAGAGAGAGAGAGAGAGAGAGAGAGAGAGAGAGAGAGAGAGAGAGAGAGAGAGAGTTGCTTCTTATGAAAAGCCTTTAAAGACTGATCAACCCACAAATTTCGGTGTTTTCTCTGATGGGTTCCTTGAAGGGTCCTGTTATCGCTTTTCGCGGCGTTGTCAACGTATCATCTAGAAAAGATGAACTTATAGGCATCTGAATAAAAATGAAAATCAGTCTTTTCCTTTATCAGAGACAAAATGGGTTAACGATAAAAAAACCGAAGGATGGTGTGTGAACGCCAACATAGGCCTTAGGGTTGGGAAAAATTAAATCAAGGAAGCTCGCGAAGAAGAATAGTCCCTAATTCTAAAAATCTTTGCTGATTCGATTTAAGAAGGCTACTTAATATTCATAAAAAGAAGTTACTTCCCATTTTCACTTTTATTTGTTTACCATTGTCGTGTTCTCGTTCTTGTTCTCGTTCTTCTTGTTCTTCTTCTTCTTCTTCCTCTTCTTTCTTATTATTATTATTATTATTATTATTATTATTATTATTATTATTATTATTATTATTATTATTATTATTATTATTATTATTATTATTTTGGAAAGTATAACTATCTGGTTTGAAATCTATGAATTCATTATCAAATATTTCTTTATATATGTACAGAGATAGATAATGGATGCATGATCATTCCTTTCTGGAAAATTTTTAAAATAGAAATTTGTTCCAGTTTAGATGCTGGGGGTAAGTCTGTAGCGATGGCGTGAGTAAGAAGCTGTGTCTACAAACTTACTGATTTATTCAGACAACACAGAGAGAGGCCAATAGCTTTTGCGAGGGGAAATGTAGTGCCTGACACGAGGTGAACAAAAGAGGTCATAGTACAATCAACTGTGTTTGTTGAAGAGTGGAAAGATTTACATAAATTGATATAGAAGACACGAATGAAGTTATGATACATATAGCTGAAATGCTGACACTATAATGCTTGTTTTAATAACGATACATTTAACATAACACGAATATGAATGATAATATATGTACAAAAGATGCGTGATGTATGCTGTGTTTCTTGTATATGTGTGTTATGGGCTCAAAGATGCTTGTGGTGAGATTAGCCTTCGTGACTCTCCCTTCTTTAGAGGTGCCTGTGGTTGTAGGTCTGTGTATGGGAGGTATGCTGGCTTTAAGCATTCAATGGAGACCCACATACTTCTGCCATCCACTGTCATCTGGTAGGCCTTGTATCGTCTCTGGAATTCATGGTATGGTCCCAAGTAGGCTGAGGGGGCAAGGGAGTGGGTTGGGGTTATGTGTGCATCTACCCATACGATCTCATATTTTGTGTAGTAAGTTAGAGGACACACACCTTCCTGGCCATGTGGTAATTTGTTTTGGCTGCCATTATTCGTTCTAATGCCTTATGGGTGTCAGACGGGGATGTTGGTCTCATTGGATTTTGAAAGATGTCTGCAGGCAATGTAAATGATTTCCCATGCAGTGCTTTTGTTGGAGATGCATTGAATGCCACATGTAGTGTCGTTCTCAGGCCCAGTAAGACCCAAAGTGACTCCTGTCTCCAACTCCCACCTTGACATCTGGTGGGAGTGATGCTTTCATTGACCGGTGTAACCTTTTGATGATGCTGTTAGCTTTCGGGTTGTAGGCCTTCATGTGTATCATCTTTGTCACCAAAACGTCTGTCAGGGCATTCCATAAGGCGGGTATGAAGTTAGGCCCCCTGTTGCTCGTGATGATCTATGGGACACCTTGTCTGCTGACCCATCCAATGAGAACTTTCACACAACTCTCTGCTGTTTGTTACCTTATCAGTACTGCTTCAGGCCACCTGGTATTTCTGTAATTGATGGTGAACAGGTATTTCTACTCCTTGGAGTCGAGTACAGGTCTCACTATGTCGATGTCGATGTGGGCGAGTTGGTGGCATGTTGTATGGAACTCTCTTATTCTGCTCTCTACATGCATTATTATTTTTTACATCTGACATGGAAGGCATTCTCTTGTCCAGTTTTTTATGTCCTTTTTCATTCCCCACCCAATGTGCCGCTCTGCTGGGTGGGACAGGTTGTGGGTGAGGTTGAAAACCTTTCTCCTAGGCCTTCGGACAGGTAGTGGCGAGGTTGAAAGACTTTCTTCCGAGGCCTTCTGACAAGTAGGAGCGAGGTCATCCAGTACTTGTTTCACAGGCAATGGTTGTCTCCTTCGCTGATTGATAGATCGCTCCATGTAAGGGCAGGTTTGTACCGCAACAGATGCTGCCGGCCCACATTGTCTCCTTGTGCCTCTGCTATTTCAGGATAGGCTATCCCGAGCTGGATGGTGTTAGGAAAATTTAGAGAAAGTGTGCCTGCCATGGTGTTTGCTGAAACCCTTAAAATACTTGATAGTGCAGGAATGTTCAGCTATTGCTAATAGGCAACGCTGATGTGTTGGCCATGTGTCTGCTGTCTTTGTAAAGGCATGCACCAAGGGTTAATGATTTGTTTGTATGATGAACTGCCATTGAGCAAGTGGTGGGAGTGACAGGTGGCTTTGTGGACTGCTAGAAGCTCCCTGAAGAATATGGAGTACTTTTGTTCCGCCAACGTACAATGACCATCATGTGTCCTACTCAAGTACTGCACACATTGCTGTGTTACTTGCGTCAGTCATCATTGTGCGGGACCTATTGGGTAGAGGAAATATTAATGTGGTTGCAGAGGCTATTATTTGGGATAAATCTATGATTATAATTAGTCCTAAAAAATTCTAGTACTGCTTTAATTGTCGTTGGTTTTGGGAAGTCAGTAATTGCTTTTACTTTCTCTGGTAGAGGTTTAATGCTGTCTGGGGTTACTAGATGTCCCAGGAGTTCCACTGTTTTCTTTGCCCATTAGCACTTGTCTTTCCTTAATACAAGTCTGTTTATTTTAAGTAGTTGCAGCACCCTTTTGACGTCCCTAAGATGTTGCCTGAGTTTGGAGCTAAATATGAGTGTTATTGACATAGACCACACGGAAGGGAAGGTTGCTTAGCAGTTTGTCCATAAGTCTTTGGCAGGTTGCTCCTGCTTTCTGAAGGATGAAACAGCTGTAGTTGAATGTGTAGGTGCCAAAAGGGGTGATGATCGCTGTCTTTTTCTATTTTTTACCTCACAAATGGAAGTTGGAATTATCCCTTCACCAGGTGGATTTCAGTGATGATCTTTTCTCCATTCATTTAGTTGGTTATATCTGCTATGTTCAGCAACGGGTATCTGTCTGGCTTCGTTTTGACATTTAGCCACTAGTAGTCTCCACACAGGCACCATGTTCCATCAGGTTTCGGTACCATGTGAGGGGGTATGCCCAGGAGCTCGGGTCTTTTTGGCATATTCCTGCATTCTCCATTTCCCTGAACACTTGTTTGGAGTAGGCGAGTTTCTCTGGGGGCTAACCATCTGAAGCTTGAGTGGAATGGGGTGCCTTCTGTTTCTATATGGTGGTGGATGTTGTATTTTGCTGTTTTGATTAAGTAGTGCTGCAGGTCGTCTTTGAAAAGCTCTTGGTAGTCATGTAGAAGTTGGTGTATTTCTTGCAGTGGGGTACATGCTGTGATGTGGCCTGTTTGTTGTCTATGCTATATCAGTGACAATGTGGTGGTGGTTTTTTTTTTGGCTCAGCTGTTGAGGAAATGATACAGGAGTTGTTGTCAGGATCAGTTGTTTTGATACTACATTCACTAGCAGGTTGTGTGCTTTTAGGAAGCCTGCTCCTAAAAGTGATATCATCACATCTGCCATGATGAAGGTCAAATTGTCGTCTTTTTCATTGAATGATACATTCATATGCAGCTTCCTGTAGATCTTGAGTGGTGCTCCCGGTGGTGGATACGTGGAGGTTGGTGGTTGTGTCTGGCTGACATAAATTATTTGCATGCCCATGCCCTGGTGTTGACGAGGAATTCTGTGTTTGAACTCTCTTCCCTGACAAAGAAACACTTGTAGCCCTTGCGATCGTATCTGGAAGAAAGACAGCGCTTGGCAGGCACAGCTTCTCTTACGAGGCAACAGGTCTGCTCACCGCTGTCGTTTAGTTGACTGTTCCATGGATGTGGCCCTCTTGCATGTTTTTTTTATTTTTCAAATAGGCAGCCTTTATTACATTTTCGGGCATTTTTCCCAAATCTCTAATCTGCGGAGGGTAGTATTATGAGCCTCTACAACTGCTTGTAGATGTGCGATGGCTGCTCATCTTGTATAGCTGTCCCTACGTTCTTTAGGAATTTCTTGGCTCTTAGGGTGGGTGGCATTATGAAGGATTGGCATTATGAAGGATTCATTCAGCTGCTCCTTCAGTGATTCGTAGGTGACGGGTTTAAAGTTCTGCGAGCCATTCTGCGATTTACTCGAAAATGTCACCAGGCAGGATTCTGAGGATGGCGTTTGCTTTGTGTGCTGAGGAGGTCCTTTTCTTCGATTGGAAGATTTTCTCTGCCCTGAAGAACCAAGCTTCTGGGTTATGGAGTGTGAAAGGGGCCATACATATGGAGACAGCAGCAACGGTGTGGCTAGAGAAGCTGGCTGGGATGGCCATCTCCGTGGTCCCTAATGCAGCAAAGGTGCGAGTAAGAAGCTTTTTCTGCAAACTTACTGATTGATCCAGACAACAAACAGATACGTCAGTAGCTCTTGCGAGTGGAAATGTTTTGTCTGACACGAGACAAACAAAACATAGGTCATAATGCAATAATTGTGTTTTGAAGGATGGAAAGATGTATACCTAAATCGTTGTGCAAGACACGAATGAAGTAATGATACATTTAGCTGAAATGGTGATATTGTAATGCATGTGTTAATAATGATACATTTAACATAACATTGATATGAATGATAATATATGTATTGTTGTGAGGAGATTAGCCGGCCAGGCAAGATGTGTGGGTTTGCGTGGGACCCTACAAGTCCTCATGCAAAGAGAGAGAGAGAGAGAGAGAGAGAGAGAGAGAGAGAGAGAGAGAGAGAGAGAGAGAGAGAGAGAGAGAGAGAGAGAGAGAGTCCGTCTTGAATTAGGTGACTGAAAATAATATATTTAATCTACTGTCCCTTTAACCAAGTTATTTATTCTAGTTAAAATAACTTTTTTCATCTTTTTGGATACTCGGAAAATAATAGTCTCGTGTGTATAAAAATGTTAGAGCGATTTACGCTTGACTTGCCGGACTAAATATAATATTTGTATTTCATTATTATATCTGTTATCAATTCTTTGTTTCATCATCACTTTTATGCTTAGACGCTTCGTTTTCTGGGGTGGGCCATTATCAGTACTCTACGTTGGTGTATTTTTACTCCAAGAGTCTGATTCTGTGATATCTGAAGGTACTAAAAACTTTCTGTGATATCCTTTGGTGTCTTCGTAGGTCCTTCCTACTTTTATTTTTCTTTCGTTCCCTTTGGTCTCTTCCTGCTTTACTGTCCAGTTTCTTAAACTTTTTAGAATGTTATAATCTGAAAAATACAATCCTTCTGATACCGGACATACCATCTATAACTCATAGAAAACTACAATTTTAACAGCGTTTTGTCGGTAGATTTTTAGAAATTTATTTAATTCTGTTTGTGATAGCTTTAATAATGTTTATTTCTTTATTAGTATCCTTGTATGAACAAAGGTCAAACACTGAAAGTAATTAAAGTTGTTCGTCAGTTTTTCTCTCTCTCTCTCTCTCTCTCTCTCTCTCTCTCTCTCTCTCTCTCTCTCTCTCTCTCTCTCTTCTTTTTTTAACATGAAATATCGTTTTTCGGTTCATTCCAAATATATGTCTGCTGTATGTTGGTAACAACTTACCTGCTGAATGGGCAAACTCATTCCTTACGACAGTCGTTCATCTTGTAATAAGGATCTTTTGTAAATCTCCTGAATGGCTTCACCTTAAATCCTTGCTAAGTCCAGGATCCGTCTTGAAAGGTGCAAGGTACGTTTATCTTCCACAATAGGATCAGGAAGTGGTCATTGCTTCGCTCCAAAGGTGCTCTAATTGGTGGTAGGCAGCACAGACCTTCAATATCTGTCGCAATTTGGTATTTGTTGCGTGATATTTTGTCTCAGTTTTCGTGTATTTTTTTTCTCTCAAAGAGGAATCGCAGCCGAAACCGTTTATTTTCATTTAATGAAAGTAAATTGCATTTGATCGTATCCCCTGGATGTTTCCTAGTGAAATGAGAACGTGTCAAAACGTTTAGTAGTTGGAAGGTTTTGAATTTCTTGAACATTCAATATAAGATACTATTTGAGTCTGTTCACATTTTCATAAGCCTTATTATTTTTATATGATAATGATCTAAAAATGAGAAGACTGCAGCCAATGCAGCACTGCTGAAGTGAATCTCAGAATTAAATTTTCAATTTGCCCTACTGGTGATATTCTTTTCTCTTTTATTGGGATATTTCTTATCATCTTGCCAAAATTCATTCGAGAATGGAACGGCTTGAAAGACAGTACCTTTAATCTAGACACTTTTGCGCAACGGAGGCCATGCATTTCGATTTGTTGCAAGGTGCAAAGCATCTTCAGTTAAAAATGACTTATTGGCACCTGCCGTAAGTGTATGAATATATGAAAGAGTAGGGGTGCTGATGTAGACTTCCAAAACCCTACCATTAACAGAGACGGATGTAGTCACATTGTCTATTTTGTGGGCTAGTAGAGCCTTAGTGGGGAAGAGAAAATGTTGATCTAAATTTCTGACCTCCCGTACGGAAATATTATGCGCTATTTGGATAGAGTAGGTTTTACAACTTGGTAAAGGTAGGTTTACACCTACGCACTTTTGTGTTGCGGGCTGTTACGTCGTGGGACCGCAAGAAGCCGTTACAAAATTGACGCGGTGGGGAGAAAAAATGACCGTTATCGATCGGCGTGGCACGGACCCGGGCGGTGGGTTACGGGCATGTCACGGCGTGTTCTTGCAGTGTCTAGCGGAGTGTTACGGAGTTGGCGCGGTGTTATGGTCGTTGTTGCTATACCAGAGCACGCACTCTTGCGGCTTTGTTACTCCGTGTAGAGGTGTGTTGCGGGTGGCTTGCGGTGTTGTTGCGAGTAATATAACATAATACATAATAATGAGATGATGAGTAAGCAAACTGATGGACATGTAAAGCATAGAAAGTAAGAAAATGAACATGAAAAGCATAGAAAGTAAGAAAATGAACGTGAAAAGCATAGAAAGTAAGAAAATGAACATCAAAAGCATAGAAAGTAAGAAATGAACGTGAAAAACATAGAAAGTAAGAAAATGAACATGAAAAGCATAGAATGTAAGAAAATGAACATGAAAAGCATAGAAAGTAAGAAAGTGAACATGGAAAGCATAGAATGTAAGAAAATGAACATGAAAAGCATAGAGTAAGAAAATGAACATGAAAAGCACAGACTAAGAAAATGACTGAAAAGTAATAGAAATGTAAGAAAATGAAATTGGAACTTGGTATATACAATAACATTTTCAACTGCAAATATCATATATTATCAACTGAGTTCAATATGTCTTTAGTCTGTTACTGATTTTTCATTGTTCCCCTGTTAATAACTATGTCCAGTCAATGTTAATTATTATTTAATTATCATATTTGTATGTGTTCATGTTCATTTCATCATGTTCTCAATATTATATTATTGTTCTTTACCTTGTATGTTATTATATAATTTGATGGCCATATTTATTTCATGTTACATTTCATTTTATAGTTCAAGTTATTTTCCGAGTTCTATTTATTTCATATATCATATTTAATGTTAGATTTCCTGTTATATTTCTTCATGTTATTAAAAAATTTTTCTTTAGGAGGGCCAAGCTTTTTCATTTTTCAATTTCATTCCACCCAATCATATCATCATATATACTGTCATGACATATAAATTAAGCATCAAAAAAGAAAATGTAAATGCAAGTCAGTATTTCAACATATTTATTACAAAAAGAAACATTATGAATGATATGAAATGTACAAAATCATTTAATATTAAGAAAATAACTTAAAAATCATTTATTATTAAAAAAATAACATTCTATTTATTTATACATTGTCGACAGGCTGTCAGAGCGCGAATGATGCCCTCGTGGTCTGTCCGGCCCCTTTTATCCTCCCCAGAATGCGCGGCAACCTTCCTTTCAATCGACCTATGTTTTTGTCAAAATTAAGAGGTGATTGTGGAATTATTGATATTCAGTGTAAAGCGAGGTCAATCATGTTTAGTACATTTCTAAAATGTTTAAAAGATCGTTGTTTTGGTTACCAAATGATTATTTATTATTGTAAAGTCAGAGCAACCTACATTATAGAAAATGAATGCCAACATCAGGATTGCACTATTTATACACCTAGTTTTTATGAAAGTATGATAAATATCTTACGAAGTGCTAATAAGATGACCTCTTATCCACAGATAAAAACGAAAGTGGTATATGAACATTTAATGAAAAACCGTGAATATGTTCCAAATATTGAACATTATTAAACTGGAAACTAATTTGGGAACATGTAAATAATATGTATATAGAAAATAAAAGTAGAGAAATTTTGTTTAAGTATGTTCATGAAGTTTTTAAGTACAAATGATAGGCTAGCCATGATGAAAATAAAAGATGTTAAGGAATGCGGTTGTGGATGCATAGAAACTAATGCATATGGTATATTTCTGGCCTTTTGGTTAAGAATTTGTATTCCTAGGTATTCAAATTGCTTAGAAAATGTTGTAAATTAAAAACTAATAGCAGGTTAAGGATTTTAAAACTAGATTTTGAAGCAAACTCAAAAAGGGATGAAAATACAGCAATGGTAATAATAGCAGATTTTAGTTTAAAGTATATGGATGGCAAGATATTTGGGAATAAGTACAGACCAGCAAATTATTAAGTGTATAAAGAATAGACTGTAAAATACATTTAATGTAAATATTATAGGATTTAAGTCTAATGTTAAAAAAATATTCACGAATCAGTGTTTTTAATTTAAAAACATATTTAGAAAAATAATAAATTGTAATATTTTTATATTATACATAGATCTAAAAATGTATATACAAAATTGTAAAATATAATTTTGTAAAGTAATATTTCTTAATAAAGAAAAAAAAATATTGAGGTTCACCTAAAAAAAAAAAAAAAAAAAACAAAAAAATTACCTAGTGAGACACCATAACACGCCGCACGCACACCGCACGCCCCGCACCATGTGTGCACCATTTATTAATTGTGTATGAAGACGCCGTAAGGGCACCGCACGGCCACTGCACGGCGCTGTAACATCACGCCGTAGCACTCCCTTGCGGGTGGTACGACGTCGCACCACATCACACCACGTGCGGTGTGGTGCGGGCCGCGCCACACCGCTTACGGCTTCCTGCGACTTCATCCACCCGCCAGAAGCCGCGCAGAAATTTGAAATTTTTTAAAATCCAAGCGGCGTCGCACGGCTTTAACGGTCTTCGCCTGCCCCCGCCAGCGAGGTGGCGCGCTTTTGGTGCGTTTATAGTGCGGTTTCATGCGGTTTCTTGCGATCCCACGCCGTAACAGACCGCACCACAAAAGTGCCTAGGTGTAAACCAGTCTTAAGATAAAAACCATTATAAATATTTTTCATCTGGAAATATCACAGATACTGCTATTTATTTTTTAACAGTGCCTCCCTTCCATGACATTTTATGATATTTATGAAAGTGTTATTAAAGAGCTTCGTACTGAGCATAAATGTGACAGTGAGGGTTGTTGCACCCTTCTTCTACATATACTTTTATGAATTTGCCTTCTCTGCTTCCATTTCTCCAGGTTGTGGAATGGATCGGTTAAATATGGCTTCTGTCTAACTGTATAATTTACATTAACTGTTTCAAAAGCAGTTTTATTACCTTTTTTCGGTTTTCTGTATTGCAAAATCGTGTAGAAAAAATAAATTTGTTGTCCTGTTGCTTGTCTAGTCTGTTTTTTTTTCTTTCTTTCTTTCACCAAGCTTCCAGCTCTTTCATGACACTTACCTTAATACTTTGCTACATACAGTGTTTAACACGAGTTTATGCAAATATTTGGAGAAATGAAAGATGTCATGCTGAGTATTAAATGTTCTATAAACACATGCATTTTAAGGCTTCGTTTGTTGGTGAGGTGAATTTCTAAAATAACAGTCATCATTAAAAGGCCAAGGAATGTCGGAATAGGACAGTTATTGGGAGGGGGACTGGGGGAAGGAGTGGATCACTTCATTTATTACTCTATACAGCCTCACTTTTCCGGCAAGAGCGTGTGTGGGTCACAAGTGTCAGATTCCTTATTCATGCGGATATGATGGTTGTTTATGGGTTTTGCAACAATAAACTCCATTGATATAAAAAAAAAAAGGAAATCAGAAAATTAGGCCCATACGAATAAAATACTTACAAATCAAATGCATTCTTTAGATACTGACCAAAAGGGAAAAATGCAAGTGTCATTGAAACCTTCTCCCTCTCCGTCAATGGTATTCACTGGAATCCGATAAAGGAAAGAAAAGCCGAATGGAATCTCCCTCCATCAGAGATAGGCCTATTCATTAAACACCGATGAAAGATTTAAAACGTATTTTCAAAACTCTCTCGTTCTCCGTCAAAAGTATTCATCATACAGCACTCGAAGGGAAAAACGCACTTAAGAAAATGCTTTCATCTCTGCCAGACGAAAAGGAATGGAAACATTACGGAAAATTCACTTTCTTCAGTCTTTCCTGAAGAAAGTTATGCATATATTCATGCAGTAATCGAAAGGGGTAGTTCCTCGCTGGACGAGTGGTTTTCGCGCTCGGCTACCAATCAGGTGGTCCGAAGTTCAAATCCCGGCTTGGCCAACGCGGAATCAGTGGAATTTATTTCTGGTGATAGAGGAAAACCGGTTATTTGAAAAATTCGCCTCACCAATAAACTAAGCCTTGAAGTGCATATGTTATCAGAAAATTTTCTGCTTAGAATGACCTTTTCTTTCATTTCCCGGAATATTTGACTGAACTCGTGTTACACCCTGTATATTGTCTGCATGGATAGATTTAAAAACTCTATAAATAATTTTTGGGGCACTCACTATTGCAGTTCCGACTACTAAAGGTCTGCAGGTTTTGTGTTACCTTCTACCAAGATCTACATAAACAGGTCTAATACTCCCGAGAGGCTGTGACGTCACCGACGCCCATCGCGCCACTATTCCCTTGATCTTTCTTAGGTGGCGTATGGAGTTTTTCCAAAAGTTTTATAAAATACAAGGTTTTTAAAGCTAAAAATAGCTTTAGTGGCTGCAATACATTTTATTATCAAGGTTTCCAATATACAAGATTTAATTTAAGGAATATTTAATGAGAAATGTAAGGGAATATGCCAAAAACCACATACCGTACTATACCACGCTAAGTGGTATTCTCTCCTTTTCTTTCGTCCCCATAATTTTTTTTTTTCGTGTGTTTTTCATCTTAGAATCCTTATAATGTTTCATCCTCATAGTCCTGTTCATGTACCACATATTGAAGAAAATGCTGATCTTTGCAAAAAAAAAAAAAAAAAAAAAAAAAAAAAACAAAAAAAAAAAAAAAATATGAAATTTCAGTAGGAACATCTTACAGTCATCTGCAACCGACACGCCAGGTTTTAGACACAATCCTTTAAGCGTGCCACCATGATCTGCCTTAAAGAATTGCCTCAATGATTTTAATTGTTCCATGAATTTTTTTATAGAACGGGCAAATATCCGTTATTCATAAAGTCTATCCATTTTTTCCCCGCATCACTGTTGCATGATTTCCTCCCTATTTCAGGATATTTACAGATATATTTTTGTACCTTGGACACTCCGATACAGCATAAAGACTCAATAGCTTCATGTTTTTTTTTTTATTTGTTTAAACCAGAAAATCCCCAACTGACAGTGTTAGCGTCAATACTTTCGAACAAAATGCACGTTATGCAAAGTTCTCGTTCATTTGCATCATCATTCGAAGGCACTTTATCCCTCATTAGTGTTTCACCAGATATGCAGAGAATCGTCATTTTTTATTATGCTACCTTCCCTAACAAAAAGGATCATGAGTTAAAAGCCACAATAATGTAATCGATGATCTGTTTTTCCAAAATGCAAAAAGGTTGAAAAACAGGGAGCATTCGACCGTTGTGCGAACGATCGAAAGTTCCCTGTTTTTAACCTTTTTGTATTTTGGAAAAATAAATCATCATATACATGACTGGCTTTTAATTCATTATTCCGGTCACGGCATAGAGATGCTCCACAAATAAAAAGGATCAGGGTCGATACTTGCAACTCAAAGTATTGATGTATTTATGAGGACCAGCATCTTACTAACTGATCCAAAAAAAGGTTCCAAGCAGCCTTGATTCATCCTCTAGATCATTATTTAATGTAGGCTACATAAAGAGCTTAACATATCAAATAGTCCAATCAAAGATTTGCCAGAAAAAATAACGACCTGCAAACCTTTCACTCATATTCCTCATCTTGGGTATTATCCTACCCAAAATTTCTTTCTGGTAGATTATATCCACACCAGGGGCATTTCTCGAGTTGACATCTCCGTCCATTTCACTGGAATTCATTAAATCAAATGATATTAAATTAAACCTTTTCCTTATGGACATGTTTTGGACATTACAAGTTACCTTTGAGTTCCTGGCACAGTGATTTGGAATCAGTTTTGGTGTTAAATGTTATTCATTTGCCATTTTATCCAACATTTCTTGTACAGAAGCAGGTGAAATAAATCTCCCTTTTCAGCGCGAAATTCATGTTCCATAAAATTATTTCTTATTAGCTTAATCATCTGAGGCGCATCAGCAAATGCAAATACACTCTTATCTGCGCATGTATTTTTAAAAGACTTTAAAATTCACTGTCTTTAGGAAATCTCAAGAAACTTATACCTTGCCCTTTGGTCTTATTCTCTCAGTCATTACAACTGTAAACAGAGCAGTGGAAACCAAGAATCTTTTTGCTTCCAAATGCAATTTTAAACTAAGCCGACTGACTCTGTTCATTTAGCAAAGGCAGACATAATACCACACTGAGGTAAGACGGGCATCAGTGACGTCATATTTTGCCACAGCTCACGAGTGTTAGACCTGTTTATCTAGAATTCTAGATCTTGCCTTCTACAGCTATTGTAAAGACCGCTTCGCTCTCTGGTGTGAGTAGAGTAGGTATGCAGATTTGTTCAGTGGTTTTATCTGCCCACCTCTCGTGAATTTTGTCAGTAGGGTCATTCTAGTCACCAGTATTTCATCCCGGTTAGTACAAAACTTCGTTGCAGCACAGCCGTACGAGACTGCGCAGAGGTCAGTAACGCCTGGCATAAGTCCAGCTTAATTCTAAACCGACCAACCAGTGTTGATCGTTCTGCCCTAAAGATGTCCTGTCATCGTCTCAATGACAAAACACTTCGGATCCATTAGGCATTGTCAGTATCTTTTTATACTCCAATGAACTAATAGAACTATAAGAAATATCCCAATAGAAGAACTAATATAATTATAAGAAGCTTCCCTATTGAAAAACTAATAACAAATTATAAGAAGCATCCCGATAGAAGAACGATGTTAGCCCAATGTTTTAGTTATTTTTTATTTTATAATAACTATCTTTGTTTCTTTTTCCCATCGTTTCATAAATTTATCTCATGTCGAAATTTGAAGTTAGTCAGTAAATATTGTTCTGTATGCTCTACTGACTTGAGCTTCCCTTACCTATTTTTCCAGTCATTTTTCATGTCTTGAATATATGAGGAGCTTCTTGGTTCAAATGAGTGAAATACGGCTATTCATTATTCAAACAA
>NC_087206.1:98587267-98652267 GCF_015104395.2 Macrobrachium nipponense | reverse complement strand
AGATTCATAAGGAGGTTAAAGAAAATGAGTTGTTAACAGAAAACGAAGCAGCAAGTATAGTAAAAGGAAAAGAAGAGGGAAAAATGGATTGTGAGGAAATATATTATGAGATGCCAGCGCCCCAAACAGAACCTTACAGCACTGATATGGAAATGCAAACATGGCATACGAAAACAGACTCTAGCAATAAACTTAAGATAACGCTGAAGAAAGACCAGTGTCAAAACATGGAAAGGATAAACCAGAATATATCATCAGATGATGAAACAGGAAAGTGTACTAAGAAGCTTAAAGCAATTTAACCCAGTATTGTACATGTTTTTTACATAATATACAAAATTCATTTCATCCACATTAAATGTAGCTACAGTTAACGTAAATGGACTTAATACTTTGAATAAGCAAATTAAAATAATAAACTTTATGTTTCTTTATAAACTAGATATAATTTTCGTCCAAGAGCACAATATAAAAGGGGAAGGGAAACTGGAATATGTTGAAAAATACTGCAAAGTTTTGATTAATTATACACAAATGCTTAAGGGTGGAGCTATCTTTGTAAATAAAACATCTAATGTGGAAATTTTGAATTTTGAAAACGATAGTGATGGTTATGTTATGAGTGTTAATTGTCGTTATTCAAACGTTACTATTCAATTATTAAATGTGTATGCTCCTGCTGGGAATAGTAGGAGAAAAGAAAGGGAGAAATTATTTAATACAGATATTTTATATTTCTTAAGGAACAATATAAGCAATATCATAATGGGTGGTGACTGGAATTCTATTACCTGTATGAGAGATTGTTCAAATTCAGATAGTGAACTAATATCAAATAAAGTCATTAGTAAGCTTGAAAAGCAACTTGAAACTTAAAGATGCATGGGTTTCATGTCATCACCAGGTGAGTATACTTATGTCAGGGATAATTATGGCTCAAGGCTGGATAGGTTTTATTTAAAAGATTTATATAACCATGTGGCAAATATTCAAAATATTCCTGTTAGCTGGACTGACCATTGTATTATAGTATTAGCCTTGAAACTAGAAAATGTAGCGTCGCCAGGGAAAGGTTACTGGAAACTTAATAGTAATATTCTAGATAAAGATATTGTAAAAGACAATTTTCTTATGACTTGGAATAGTATTAAGAGGAGCAAAGATAGAGTTGGAGATATTTTGTGTTGGTGGGAATATGCGAAAGCCCGGCTGAAATCTTTCTTTATCACATGTTCAAAGCAAATTAACCAAGCAAAATATGGCTTATTGAATTTACTGAACTACCAGTTGAAAGAAGAAATAGGAAAAGGTGTACTGAATAAAGACAAGTTTTCGTTAGTGAACTCTTTGAAATTAAGAATAAATAGTATTCAAGATGAGATCTGCGAAGGGGTCAAAATTAGAGCAAAGGTGGATGATAAATTAAAGGGTGAACAAGTTCAGCGTACCTGTTAGGGAAGGTAAAAAGAAAAAAAAAAACTCTAAATCGTATGTAAATAAGATAAAGAGGGATGATGGTAGCGAAATAGTAAACCCTAAAGCTATTACTATAAATATAAGGGAATATTTTGAAAAACTTTTCAAAAAAGAGAAATGTGAGAAGTCTTATCAAGAAGTGTTTTTGAAATTAGTAGATAAAGTTATTGATAGGAATGAGAATGATATTTTAACCTCAGAAGTGACAGAGTCTGAAGTACTGAAAGTATTGAGGGGGATGAAGAATGGTAAAAGTCCGGGAATAGATGGTCTCACTGTTGAGTTTTACAAAAATTTTGGTTTTGGAAGGAAATAAAAAACGATTTTGTAAGCATAGTAAAGTTTATTTTTAGATATAAGACCATCTCTAAAATGAATAAAGGAATAATAACGCTTACGCCGAAGGAAGGAGACTTAGGTTATATTACAAACTGGAGGCCAATAACATTGTTAAACGTGGATTTTAAGATAATAGCGAAAATAATAACTAATAGATTGAAGAATGTGTTACATTTAATTATTTCCCGCGAGCAGTTTAGTTGTGTAGATGATAGGTCCATTATCAACTTGAATTCCATTATGAGAGATATTATGATTTATGCAAATAATAATGAAAACAAGCTGCGTTAATAAATCTAGACTGGTCTAAAGCTTTTGATCGTGTGGATCACGACCTTTATATCTATATTGAGCAACTTTGGCTTTGATCTTAGTTTCATTCAGCTAATACAAATGTTATATACAGACGCTGAAAGTGTAATATGCATAAATGGTAATATCTCTGATCCATTCCCCATAAACAAATCGGTAAGGCAAGGATGTCCATTATCTATGATTTTGTTTATTATCTACCAGGAACCCTTTTACAGGATGATGAAAATGAAGCTTGTAGACATGTCATTGATTTTGCCAAATAATTTAAAGGTTTCTGTTCTAGGATATGCTGATGATTCTGTTATCATAGTTACTATGATAAAGAATATTAGAATGTTTTAATATAATCACAGATTATGAAAAGGCAAGTGGTGCAATCTGAACAGAAATCAAACTTCAATTTTAGGCATTGGGAAATGGAGAAATAAATCAGCATGGCCAATAAGTGATGTCATTGCCTTCATGATTCCTGTAAAATACTAGGTGTTTTATCATAGTAATAATTATCAAGATAGTGTTTAATCTAAATTGGAGTAATCTGGAGAGTAAGATAAACAAAGTGATAGGTATATTTAGGAATAGAAGCTGACAGTGTTTCAAAATGTATTATAATTAATTGTAAAATTTTAGCAAAAACGTGGTATGTGTCACATGTATATACAGTTCCACAGGATTGTGCAAAACGAATACAGAGGAGTTTAGATACCTATGGAATGGAAGCTGTGAACCAATTGCAAGAAATACCGTATTTTTTTACCAAAGACAGAAGGTGGGCTAGGAATGATGAATATTCTACATAAATCGAAAGCCATTATGTTTAGAACATTTAACAAGATTTATATAAGTAAGTGTTATGGTTTTGAAATTATGTATTTCTATTGTAAAATAAAAGCTAGTGTTTTGATGGAAACTGAAAAAAATTATAGAGAGTGTAACTATTTTTTATCACATCATATTATAGTGAGATGATTGATGTTTTAAGGAAAGTATATCGTTTAAAGAACTATCCTAAGGTGTCTGTTAAAGAAATATACTGGTTACTTATGAACTGTAAAGACTATAAACCAAAGGTAGAGTTATTGTACCCGCTTTTTAATTGGACGCAGATTTGGAAGTATGTAAATAATAAGTACATTGATAAGAAGAGCAGAGATACAGTTTATAGATATGTTCATGAAATACTTAATACCAAAGATTAGACTGAATATGATGAAAATCTCGAATGAAGATAAATGTCTCTTTTGTGGCAATATTGAAAATAATATGCACATATTTTATTTTTGTCCCTCGTCAAAAAACATTCTGATTTGGGTTAAAGAAGTCAATGCTAAAAGCTGTTGTAAAATTGAAACTGATAGTTTACTAAAGATTCTTAAATTGGATTTCAAGACAACCATCGAAGAAAGACGAAACTCAGCAATGGTGTTACTATCAGATTTTGTAGCAGGAGTATGGTCTGGTCGATCTTTGGGTCTATTGACAGACGACCCAAACTTGATTGCTTATATAGGGAATAAAATGTCAAAACGAAGTTTATATTGAGTAAAGTTTATGCAAATAAATTAGATAAGCTTTTTACCAAAGAATATGTACTTAATGCTATTGTAAAATAAAGAATGAAAAAAAAATAAGTTACTCAATAGGATATAAGGCTTACATAGTTTGTTATTTGTAAGGGTTGTAATTTTTTATTGTGTATATGGTATATATGAATGTATATGAAGCCATTGTATTGATCCTATTGTAAATTTTATCAATAAAAGAAAAAAAAAAAAAAGTTTAAACAAAGTCAGCAACTCTGCCAAGAATAAGACTTTTTTCGCGTCCGTCTCGGTGTAACAAAATTTGAGAGCAGCCCACCATTTACATATCTGGATTATACCTGAAACGGATTGATTTAATGAAATTTTCGGCTGAAGTGTAAAGTCTTTGAACTACTCGTTTCTCCAAAGGAGACGTCTGCAAACATTACTGACCTATATTTCGGATAACAACTGAAAAGGAATTCCCCCGTCAGTAATGTCGACACGATTTTAAAAGATCACTATGACCAGAATCCTAATGTTACTGAAACTAAAAGCAATAAACATAATTATTATAAAAGGAAATAAAGTATAAAGTGAAAATTTAATACCACAGCCTATATTATGAACAGAGAAATTAACACCCTAATACTTTAAAAGTATCCCAAAACCGTCAAACTTAAGAAGCTAAAATGACGAAATGAGGGATAAGTCGAATTCTTTTGCTCTTTTCCCTCAATTCTTTCGCAGATTCCATTCTCTGGAATCTCTCGCCGTCCCCAATATTCGAAAAGGTCCTAAATGCCCCCAGGGAAGAGAGGTGCAGGAAAGGTCAGAGATAAAGAATTCAGAAACCATCTAAGTGCTAAGTGTTTGAGTGTCATTCAAGAAACTATTTGAGGTCTTCATCGGCTAACATGTATAATAATACAACCCGTTCATATAATTGGTTACTACCTTAGTATTACAATGATCATATTAACGATTATTTCGGAGTTTTTATCCAGTAGAAAGTTTTGTTTTTTATGCATGTTTCATGTACTGATGCAAAAGATTACTATTGAAGCTCGGATTCATACCATACCCAATACAACTGGCTTTATGGATGGCAGGAGTTTAATTTGCTTTGAGTGGGCGCGAAAACTACCATAGACTTATGTTGTATCTTCTATTGCAATACGATCTAATTTCATAAGAACATTGCAATAAAACGTACAGTAATGATGGACATGGTACCCGATGTCTCAAAATTTTAACTAAACAAACCTATTCATCAAGTCTTCTATTTGTATTTATTAAGAGACATCTGAATAGACAGCCAAAAGCTTCTATATCGCCTACAGATAGATATTCTAACTTTTGCCATAACCCATGTGTACTGGTTGGTAGTACCTTCGTCTCTTACTCAAGGGTCCAAGGTTCGATTCCTATGTAATGTAGAGAAGTATTTTGTTTAATTGATACTGTGTGACTATTTACTGTGACAGTAGTAATGATATATTTAGTGAACATTCCATAAAGTCTAAAGAAGTATCTTATATTAAAATCTCATAATATTTTCAAGTGACATCGTAGACTTTTCCTCCTTATGTTTAGTTAAATTATGGCAACAGTTCGTCATATCTCAATCTAATGAAACTCATTTTTGTTTTATAATAAAGTTCGTTAAATAGTTACCGATTCCGCACCAAAGCTATTTTCTGAACCCTTTTTACAATATTCTTTTCCATATTGAGAATGGTTTTCAGAATTTTCCCTTCCGACGACTCTGTATAACGAACTTTTGTAAGTCGGTGCTGACAGCCGTTGTTGATATCACGTCTGTTTACAAAAACTAATCAATTAATCCTTTCTTCCAGGTAAACAGAGTTAATTAAGTCGCGTGGTTGTGACCTCACTTGCCTTGCTTCGTTCGCATATTCGCTCAATCTTTTTCCAAAGTCTCTTAATTTACGTCATCTTTGTGGACGTCATCCTTTGATTTCCAGGCCTTCCGACTCCTTCGTTTCTGCAGCTTTCCAGGAAGTTAGGCAAATTGATGAGCTTCCCTATTTCTCCGTTGGAGGAGAATTGGTTCTTAAGACTTTTCTTTTCGCTATTAACACGAGAAACTGTTTCTAATTGCTTTTCCTCTTTTTTGACAGCGCGAGCGGCAGTTCTTATTGACTTTCTCCGAACAACTATGCAACAAAGTGATCTCTCTTTCCATTTAACTTTTGACAGCTAACCAAACCGTTCAATCTTCAAGATGCCGGCCTACCGCTTCCTTTTTGCTCTCTCTCTCTCTCTCTCTCTCATCATTTCTTCCCGTGTTCCTCGTCTCTAGGTAAGATAGTGGCCTTTAGCTGACCGTGCCATCTGTCTCTTGATAAATACAAATAGTGGAATGAATAACTACGTTTCTCTTGTTAATATTTTTATATCGTCGTTGAGTTCTTTGGTATTTATTGAAATTTGTACTTTTTTTTTTTTTACTAGTTTTGGGTTACGTTGCCCATAATGTATATTTTTCCTCGTCAGAAAAATAAATTTGATGACGCATAATGGCCTGTAAGTAGACAACGGTTTTTAAATCACAGGGTGTTAACTCGTAGAAAATCTTGACGCTTCACAGTCCATATTAAGTTTCAGTAAGAATATTTTTCTTTCACTGTAGTACATAATGTTGAAAGAATCGTTCTGCTTCTTACATCCTTGCTCGTAAAACCAAAAGAATCAGACTGTCTGTCTTGTACAATAACAGGGTTTCATATCCACGGATCTGTACTGCACTTTTTCAAAGGTACTTAGAAGTTAACATATGAGCATCACTGAAAATTGATATTTATAAGAATTTGCATTACCTAATTATTACTGGAAATAATAGCTGTACATGATTAGCGTAAGGAATCGTTTTGGTAAGTCATGAGATTGGATATTACCTTCTAAACCCTGCCTCCCTCCACAGAGTTATCACCTAACTGGACGGGCAACGTTTTCTGGATTGGAAAGCTCCTGTTTTGTTCACATGTCCAACCAGCCTTCTTTTGTAGAGAACGACTGCACATCCGACGGTCTTCTCGAGCCTTGAACGCTGGCCACTGATCAACCTCGGAATCCGGTGTTCTGCTCCTCCATATCTTCGCATCAATGGATAATATTTCTGAATTACTTTATATATATACAGACTGGCTGTGATGCATTAACGATACTTAAGTGCACACGCACGCACACGAATCAATTGCATTCTGCTTCATGTTAGTAACTACGAAAGGTGACCATTCAGTCCCCTTTCTTTGTATCAAATATTCAGTCCACATTTGATTGATTGTATCATTTTTATGTAAAGGAACTCATATTTCACCTCGCCCATGTGCTCGGCATTCATTTTTTTTTTATTCAATGGCAGTCATTTCCTGTTGTAAAATCGAAAGAATTTCTGCTGAGCTTTGTAATCTGAATGTTATTAAAAACTCATTTTCCGTTTAACCTTTTTCACATGACTGCGCTCGTCATTCAATTTTGCTGTGTCATTTGATAAACTACCGTGCTTGTCAATACTTTCCATTTCTCTCTCTCTCTCTCTCTCTCTCTCTCTCTCTCTCTCTCTCTCTATATATATATATATGATATATATATATATCTATATATATATATATATATATATATATATATATATATATATATATATAAAGATAAATATATATTATTATAGTAGATATAGATAGATATATATATATATATATATATCTAAAGATCAAATGCCACGAAGGAAAAATAAACGAAGGAGGTCTGCAAGATCTTTCGACTTTAAAAGTCCTTTACTGAGCAGATACTGGCATAAATACGAGAAAGACAATACAAGAAGGTTCGTATAACTGACAGATAAGGATTATAAAGGGATTAGTACCTAGAATCCGACACACCTGGAAGATAAGAAACCTTCCCAAACAAGCATAAACAATGTGTGCAATTAAAGGTTTAAGACAATCATCATAGACACAATTTCCAGACAAAGGATTATAGGTGACAGCTATTCGGAAACTTGGTAAACAAAACCATATTCACAATACATACGACATAAACCACAACAAAATTTAATATCTCTAAGGCAACTGATTTTTATTTAAGTCAGTAATTATATCTTTGAGGTCCTTCTTAAACATGTTAGATACAAGGGTCTAAATGAAAAAGGCCACGACTAACATTGAAATTACAATGAAAAGTAAGTTGTATTAAAGCAGATTCTAAAAGATTTCGTGATAAGACATCTCTTGACCAGCAATTACTGAACTATCAATCCAATTAATTCGGTGGTTGTTTTCACTTAAATGAATGAATAATGCATTAGATTTTTGCCCAGTTTTTACAGAGTATTTATGCTGGCTTAGCCTTACTTCTAAGCCTTTGCTGGACTGTCCGAGATAGAATGAGGGACAATCCATACATGGAATTTTATATATTATGTTGTTGCTTTCTCTGGGGCCATTTTTTATTAACATTCTTTTTAGTGTGTTATTATAGGAAAAAACAAGGTTGACATTAAAGCTTTTAACAATGGTTTAATGGTTTCAAATCCGTTAAAATAAGGCAAACTGAGAATGTTCTTAGAATTTTCTTTCTGTGTGTTATTTACAGTATAAAACTTTTTGTGGGCTTTATTATAACAAATGTCTAATATATGTGAAGGATAGTATAAATCTTTCCCTATTTTTCTTATGTATTCAATTTCTTGATCCAAATATTGTGGACTTACAAATCTGCAATGCTCGTAAAAACATAGAGGAAAAAATTTATATTTTTATATTAAGATGGTGGCCTGAGAAGAAATGAACATAAGTTAAGTTGTTAGTCGGTTTCCTATAAATACTGGATTTACATTGAAATGGTTCTCTATGTATCAAAACGTCTAAGAAAGGGAGGCAATTGTCTTTTTTCTAATTCTAGAGTAAACTTAATCGATGGTACCTGGTTATTTAATTTAGAGAGTAAATCATTTACATCAATACCGACAGGAAGAACAGCTAAACAATCATCAACGTAACGATACCACTTTACAGGAATATGAATGATATTAGGTAAGTAGCGTTTTTCAAAGAATTCCATATACAGGTTTGAGAGTAATGGTGATAAAGGATATCCCATTGCCATGCTAAAAATTTGTTGATAAAATTCACCATTGAATATAAACTTACAATCACAAATGCACAAACTCGTGAGTGAAATAATGTGACCTATAGGTAGAGGTAATTCATGCTGAGTTAGTTCATTACTAAGATATTCTAAAATAGAGTCTATAGGGACTTTAGTAAAAAGAGAACATACATCAAAACTAACGAATCTATCAGTAGGGCAAAGAGCAATTTTGTATAATTTATCAACTAAATCTAGAGAATTATATATATATGAGAATCGGAGATGGTTCCAAGTAGCGGGGACAAGATCTTAGTGATATATTTCGAGAGTTTATATGAAATTGAACCAACAGTACTGATAATAGGCCGCATAGGGTTATTTTCTTTGTGCGTTTTGACTAATCCGTACAAGTAAGGTAGCGAAGGAGATTTGACTGACAATTTGCCTAGTAGTTCTGTTTTATCTTTAAGGATACTTTTCACTATGCTATTGAAGTTTTTTATGACTTGATCAAGAGGATTCTCATATATATAATTCTCTAGATTTAGTTAGTTTTGATGTATGTTCTCTTTTTACTAAAGTCCCTATAGACTCTATTTTAGAATATCTTAGTAATGAACTAACTCAGCATGAATTACCTCTACCTATAGGTCACATTATTTCACTCACGAGTTTGTGCATTTGTGATTGTAAGTTTATATTCAATGGTGAATTTTATCAACAAATTTTTAGCATGGCAATGGGAAATCCTTTATCACCATTACTCTCAAACCTGTATATGGAATTCTTTGAAAAACGCTACTTACCTAATATCATTCATATTCCTGTAAAGTGGTATCGTTACGTTGATGATTGTTTAGCTGTTCTTCCTGTCGGTATTGATGTAAATGATTTACTCTCTAAATTAAATAACCAGGTACCATCGATTAAGTTTACTCTAGAATTAGAAAAAGACAATTGCCTCCCTTTCTTAGCCGTTTTGATACATAGAGAACCATTTCAATGTAAATCCAGTATTTATAGGAAACCGACTAACAACTTAACTTATGTTCATTTCTTCTCAGGCCACCATCTTAATATAAAAATATAAATTTTTTCCTCTATGTTTTTACGAGCATTGCGAATTGTCAGTCCACAATATTTGGATCAAGAAATTGAATACATAAGAAAAATAGGGAAAGATTTATGCTATCCTTCACATATATTAGACATTTGTTATAATAAAGCCCACAAAAAGTTTTATACTGTGAATAACACACAGAAAGAAAATTCTAAGAACATTCTCAGTTTGCCTTATTTTAACGGATTTGAAACCATTAAACCATTGTTAAAAGCTTTTAATGTCAACCTTGTTTTTTCCTATAATAACACACTAAAAAGAATGTTAATAAAAAATGGCCCCAGAGAAAGCAACAACATAATATATAAAATTCCATGTATGGATTGTCCCTCATTCTATCTCGGACAGTCCAGCAAAGGCTTAGAAGTAAGGCTAAGCCAGCATAAATACTCTGTAAAAACTGGGCAAAAATCTAATGCATTATTCATTCATTTAAGTGAAAACAACCACCGAATTAATTGGATTGATAGTTCAGTAATTGCATGGTCAAGAGATGTCTTATCACGATCTTTTAGAATCTGCTTTAATACAACTTATTTTCATTGTAATTTCAATGTTAGTCGTGGCCTTTTTCATTTAGACCCTTGTATCTGTAACATGTTTAAGAAGGACCTCAAAGATATAATTACTGACTTAAATAAAAATCAGTTGCCTTAGAGATATTAAATTTTGTTGTAATGTATGTCTGTATTGTATTGTGAATATGGTTTTGTTTACCAAGTTCCGAATAGCTGTCACCTATAATCCTTTAATTGTCTGGAAATTGTATCTGAGATGATTGTCTTAAACCTTTAATTGCACACATTGTTTGTGCTTGTTTGGGAAGGTTTCTTATCTTCCAGGTGTGTCGGATTCTAGGTACTAATCCCTTTATAATCCCTATCTGTCAGTTATACGAACCTTCTTGTATTGTCTTTTCTCGTATTTATGTCAGTATCTGCCCAGTAAAGGACTTTTAAAGTCGAAAGATCTTGCAGACCTCCTTCGTTTATTTTTCCTTCGTGGCATTTATCTTTATTTATGGATTTATCACTTTCCCAACTTTCGTGATTCAGTTATATATGTATACTACATATATATATATATATATATATATATATATATATATATATATATATATATATATATATATATATATATATATATATATATATATATATATATAAACTTATATACAGGGTGGTACCATATTTCGGATACCAAACCATATGTGTCCTTGGTCTCTAGTGATTAATGGGGTTCAGTTGAAAATATGATTGTTTTTGCTGACATGAAAGACAATTGCATATTTTATGCATTTTTTATGTTGTTTTTTTCCGTTTTGCAATGATTTTGCAGTTTGAACATAAGAAAAATTGTCCCATGAATGACATAGGATTAGAAATGCGCATAATTAAGTATTGTTGGATGAGAGTTCGTTTTGTGCTTGTATCACCCCATTATTGTTCTTCAATAATGCATTGTTTATACAGAATTGGGATATTTTAATATCTTACCAGAAATCATATGTATTTTATCATCAATATGCTCAGTGTTTCATATCCGTAAATGCTCTTAAGAAATGGAAGTGAATATTGATTTTAATTTTTTACTTTAGTGCGTTGTTAAGAATAAAAGTGCTCTTGGAAAATGGTAGATCTTGGGGTCTTTTCTCGTAGACAACAGGTAAAATTTCAAGCAGATTATCGTAAGCTATGTTCGTGAATAATGACGCCACATCAAAACTCACCAGTCTGGACCCACTCTTAATTTGCAAATAGTTTGATTCGTTTATCTCGTCTACATTGTTATACACTGAAGGAAATCAGTGATCTAGCGGAAAAATTGATGTCTTGCGTTTGGTACTCAATCCAAGTGCATTGACGATGGTGAGGGCAAATCAAAACTTTTTCATCAGGTTTCACTTCCCATTAGTACTTCAACTGTTTTAAAAGTTACTATTCACATCGCATGTGGGGTTTTTTATTTCGTTATTTTTATGTATTTTTGTTCCTCAAAAAATGTTCCACTTTTTCTATATAATCACATTTCACCAGATTTGGCAGCTTTCGTCAATCTTATATTTTTATAACTTTTAAATTGATTGCTACCGGTAACCCTTACGGGAAAGTTATTGTCTGATTTTTTTTATATCATGCATACAGGTCTCGTGACTATGTTCAAGTCTTTACTGGCAATGTCACTATACCTCTCCAATCTGCATAGCCCTTCCAATATTTCCAGAAAGCGAAATTCAATCCATAGCCTATGATAAGCGCCTCAGTGGCGTGATCGGTATGGTCTTGGCCTGCCACCTTGGTGGCCGCGAGTTCGATTCTCGGGCGTATAACTGAGGAGTCAGATAAGTGTATTTCTGGGGATAGAAGTTCACTCTCGACGTGGTTCGGAAGTCACGTAAAGCCGTTTGTCCCGCTGCTGAAGAGCCACTCGTTCCATACAGACAAACCAACAAACAAACATAGCCTATGATGGTAAAGAGATTCTTGGTTTGCCTCGTACTGTGATACAGAAATTTCACAGGTATAAAATGCTACAACATGGAGTCACTCGACTTTGAAATACCATTGAGATAACATCAACTGAAGGCCGCTTATTAAGAATCTTCACGGTGACCTTGAATTGTCAATTGGACCCTCCGTTTGATGTTGAATCTTACCAAAGGACCAGGAAATTTCTAAGACCCTTTACCTCTGTTAGCCCTGAAATCCCCCGAGGGTGTTATTCTTCATCACTCCCTTTGTTCTCTTTCATGATGAAGAGCGCAGATAGCCTCGCCACTTCTCTCTCATTATCCTTGAGCTCTCTCCACCTCGCGATGGTCATTCACTCTCCTTCAAGTTGCATCAAAGGCAATTCTGTTTTGTGCTTGTGAGTATTACGTAATCAAGCGATTTTCAAATTTGTAAATGTTTTAAATGAGTCCACCCATGTCGAAAGTGGAAAAAATTAAGTATATCTTTAGTTAAACCAGACCACTGAGCTGATTAACAGCTCTTCTAGGGCTGGCCCGAAGGATGAGATATTTTGACGTGGCTAGGAACCAATTAGTTACCTAACAACGGGACCTACAGTTTATTGTGGGATCCGAGCGAGGGGAATCGAACTTCAGACCACCAGATTGGCAGCCGAGCTCGAAAACCAGCGTGGAACTATGTTGGAAGTGGAATTTTCATGTATTCTAATGAACTTTCATAAATCTTTTTTTTTTTTTTTTTTGTAGAAAGAACATGTTGAATGTTTTGTTTTCTAACATTGTCATATTTTTTTTATCCTTTTCTCTTGGCTTTTAAACACCATTGCTTGTTTCAGCTGCCATTTTTTAAATCATTCCCATAAGCTTCTTTAATATCTTCATTTATCATTCATGGTCCAAAAAAAGGTCAGCTCTGTATCATTATATGATGAACTCTTAGCATTATATAATTACTTGATCAGCTTATTGTTTTCTTTTATTTATTCTTTACTTAAGTATTGCTTAAAGGAGGGTACTTGCTGATAAGGTGGGATGTCGTAGGATTACCACAATGTTTCAGCATTAAATCATGATTTGTCGTATAATTTTAGACATAATTTTTAGATGAAAAATAATAAAAGAAAAGAATTTTCAATTATATTGATTTATTGTTCTGATACATTTTTTTGTATCTGCATTGTGAATGACACTTACAGTATTCACCACTAGAAACTTCATAGTTTTACCTCTTCCAGAAATCCAAGTGATTTGAAATCCGGTTTGTTGATGAAACGGTTTCACTTGCCTCAGGATTGTTAAGCCGAGTGAAATCAGAAGATTACAACACGCAAGTGCTGCTTCTTTGGTATTCGACCTTGTCCATAGCACTTCATAAGTGAAAAGGAATAACTTGCGTTCTTAACTGAGTCAGGTATTCAAGTGTCTCTTGGATTTATGACATATGTGCCGATAGCGTCGATGCCAAACGCCCATTCTTCCAGTTTTACAGGTAGTAGAACCTTCAGTTCTTCAATATCCTAAGCACTATATACCTCTTTTTTTTCGCCTTTGGAGGTACTTTCTCTTAGGTCTTCATAACCTCTTTGTTGACTTAACTTTCCTTCGTTGATCTGGAATACAGTTTTCGTTGAGGTAAGATAAATTTTAGTTGGATGAACGCTCCATTGACTCAAGTTGCCTTTTGTTTTGCTTGACCTAATTTATCTCTTCTTTGGTCAGAGGAGGTAGAAGAGACCTGCGTTGTTTACATTGATTTTATTTGATGTGGGAGAGGAAGTATCATCAGACTAGTGTAACCTACTACGCATGTTACTATAAACAAAGTGAATGATGCTCTCTCTCTCTCTCTCTCTCTCTCTCTCTCTCTCTCTCTCTCTCTCTCTCTCTCTCTCTCTCTCTCTCTCTGTCTGGGAGCGAACGTTAATTGTCTGAGATTTATATGTCTAACCAGCTGTAATTATTCTAAAATAAAATTCTCAACTCCTTATGAAAATTCAATAAATTGCGTTGAGAAACGAAAATGACCCAAACGGTAACATAATGTAATACGTAAAGGGGCAAATAGAATTATTATCTAGTGAGCATTTTATCAATTGTAGTTCGTTAATATCGAAGATTAATTTAGTATCTGAGTAACGTATCCATCTTGAATTTCCCTGCATAATATTTTGGAATATTTATTAATATTTTTTTTTAAGGATTAAATAAAACAGCGTTTTGTAGTATTTATCACTATTGAAGAAGTCAGTAGTTTTAGTTATGAATATGCTAAAAAAACGATTGATTGGACATTTAAAAAGGAAATTTTGGTTAGTATGGAAGTGTCATTGGTTATTATACCCAATGCTATACGTGAATGACTGCATATCACTCATGGTGAGCATTAAGCTTTGTACCAAAGTTTTAACGGAAAGGGAGAATTTTCTATTGCCCACAGATAGTTTTGGTTAATATATATATAAATAAATAAAGTATATATAGTATATATTATATATATATATAAGTATATATATATATATATTTATCTATATATATATATATATTATATAATATATATAATATAATATAATATATATTTATATGTGAGCATTATTGGAAGTGCGTGCGTCTACAAGGGAATATTACGCAATCTGGTGTCTCTTTAGGTATCAATATCGGTTGAATTTGCTTACGTTTTGATTGGGACTTTGTTAATTCTCATTGCTGGATTTTCCGGGGGTTAAGATTTAGACTTTTATAGTTAAACAAATGAGACACAGATATTTTTAACCTTCACATTTATCATTTGGTGTCTTCATAACTTTCTTTTCATGCAGCTGGTCATCATGGTAACAACCACCTTTATTAGAAGTTATGCTCAATAAGCACATTTCTAAAAAAACTTTAGAGTAAGCCTTTGCCTCAGGAGTCCCTTCCTCTTTGGTGGAATATGAAAATGAGTCCAGTGAAAAGCTCTTTCAGGCGCCCCTTCAGCATAAAGGGAACTGTTTGCGTAGCGTCTTTGAAAAAGCATAGAGAGCTTGGAGGGTATAATATGGGAAGGGCATAGGATCACCAACACAAGGAATACGAAATTATTCTCTCTCTCTCTCTCTCTCTCTCTCTTCTTTCTCTCTCTCTCTCTCTCTGAGGAACGCTATGTGTACTGAAGTACGCTGAGCTTAATAAGGTCTCTCTCTCTCTCTCTCTCTCTCTCTCTCTCTCTCTCTCTCTCTCTCT
This sequence comes from Macrobrachium nipponense, assembly GCF_015104395.2. Classification (NCBI taxonomy): domain Eukaryota; kingdom Metazoa; phylum Arthropoda; class Malacostraca; order Decapoda; family Palaemonidae; genus Macrobrachium; species Macrobrachium nipponense. The sequence continues at coordinate 98,636,687 of NC_087206.1, read as the reverse complement.
CTCTTCAGTACTTGGTATCCAGTTTCATGCCATTCGAAATTTATTGATGTGGTAATATTGGCACTTTTGGAGGACGAAATTTAACTCCTACTTTAGATCAGAATGAGAACTTTTTCTCTCTTATTAGGTAAAGATGTGGAACTATTAACTAATCCGAAGTGTAAAAAAAAATATTACTTCATTAGTCATTGCTCTTTTGATAACCCTTTTCCCAATATCTGTCAGTCTACGTCACTTCTTATCTAAGTTTACTATATGTTTAAGGGATATTTTAAAAACATCCCAGGATGTTTACGGTACTTTCTGATAAAATCTGTCCATGCTAGTTCTTCCTTATTAAAGAGTAATTTCCATAAGGAACGAAAGTCGTGTTCCACGGGGTTATTTAAGGTTATTGAAGAATGCACTTTTTAAGTAAGTCGTGTTCAATTTGATTATAGTGCTGCTTATAAATTAGTTAATGCTAAACTAAAATACAGTCTTGTTGGAATGTTTGCTGTCTGCATATTGATTCTCATCTAATGAGTATGAATATTGTAATGCAGTAACAAGAAGTAATAATAGATTCACATCAACCGTCCATATGATGCCTAGGCCAGTCCCTTACGATGCTCCAGATTGGTTGTTGATAAGCCAATCACACGGCTGGAAACCCCGTGATTGGCTTATCAACAGCCAATCAGGAGCGTCGTAAGGGACTGGCCTAGACATCCAATGCACGGCTGATGTGAATCTACTATAGGACAGCGGAGTAGTCAATCCCACAACGTAACGGATATTAAAGATTCGTGAAGAATGGGTCTGCTTTTAGGCTAAGCATCATATCAGACGCTGGAGCCATCCAAAGACTGCATAGTCGCGAATGAAATCTAGATCTGGCGTAGGAAGTACTATTCCGTTCAATAAAACTGCCATTTGCCAAAATGTGTTATTGGAATAGGACATTCCTATCGGAAAGTAAGCCATGAGAAGGCATTTGAACGGGAAATATGTCGTTAATATAAAATTCTGGATCTGAAAATACGTAGAATGTGACATTTGGATTTGCAATGCAGTTCAAAAATTCGAATCTAATATGATCCCGTTACTGGCAACAGAGGCTTTCTTGAATAGAAAATGTGAATATAAATTAGAAGATGAGTTAGGCCTTATGGCGGCCAGGTTAAATTAATAAACACCCCAATGCAGCGCAGGTCTTAAGTATGACAGAAAATTAATTCAAATACATTTGCCTCGCTATTCTATTGCTAACGTCGTATATGCCAATATGTACAAAAAAATAACATCTCAAGGAAGCTTTCAAAATGTTAAGTTATTTTCTCTAGTTAATTAGATTTTACTCATCTTGTAAACACTGATCTACATCTCTGCTCTTTTTCCTGGTGATCCTAGTTTTGTTCTTTACCTTCTTAAGTATTAGTGTATTGTGGTGGCTTCGGAAGTACACTTCATCCGTTATTTCGCACATGAGAGAGAGAGAGGAGTTGAACAACTGGTTTGATATTAACTAAGGTTAGGAGTCTGAACGCCGATGATCTGGTGATTACTGCCGAAAATGAGAAAGATCTGCAGAGAAGGGTTGGAGATTGGCAGGATCTTTAGAGAAGGGTGGCTTCAAGGTGAATGAGAATAAAACAAAGGTTTTGGTGAGCAGTAAGGAAGATAGAGGAGGAATAGTAATGCAAGAAAGAAGAGGCTCGATTATAAAACAGGTGGAAAAGTTTAAATACTTACGATCTACCTTAAGCCAAGGGGGAGGATATGAGGCTGAAGTTGACAGTAGGATAAAAGCTGCATTGGGGAAATGGAGAGAAATAGTTGGAGTAGTATCTGATAAGAAAATGTCAATCAAGCTAAAGTCAAGATCTATAGCACAGTGATAAGACCAGTGTTAATGTGTGGATCGGAAATATGGGCTCTAAGAAGAAAAGATGAAGTAAAGCTTGAGAGAACAGGGATGAGAATGCTGAGGTGGATTATGGCAATATCGCTGCCTGAGAGATTGGAATAAGAAGGGCAGGCTTAGTAAAGATTACAGAAGTAATTAGTCACGATTGAGGTGGTATGGGCATGTGTTGAGGATGGGTGACGAGGAGGGAGAAAGAGGGTTTGGGAGGAACCTGTTAGAGGAAGAAGATCAAGACAGAGAATTAGATGGCGAGATAAAGTGAAGGTAGATATGGAGAGAAGAGGTTTTTTGGAGGATGATGCCTTTGATAGAAGGCAGTAGAGAAGGGATAACGTTGGCAAAGAAGAAGAAAGGTTAGAAGTCTATTGTTCACTTGGGAACTAGCCTGCCAATTTTCAAAACAGAGACCAATTTCACTTCACTCGCCACAGAAAAAAAATAGGAAATAAAAGATAACTATTCTATTTTGTCATGTTTCATCCATTCCTTGTTCTGTATTGGTAAAGAACCAATTGAAAATATTAGTTGAAGACCGACAAGTAAACGTCATTTTACTTATTTTTCGGAACTTATCGCTATCCATATGTTTTAAATTTACGTTTATCGCTTACTTGGGGAGAAAGCTTAGAAACTACTTTGTTGTTGCTGTTATTGTTGTTCTTCCTGTTGTTCTTGTTGTGGGTAGGAAAGTCCTATGGAAAAGCCAAAAAAGGTCTGAAAAAGGTCCTTTGCGTCAAGTTAAAGATAAGGAATTTCAAGATAGGATATTTATGATTTATTTATTAGAATGAAAATGTACAAAATAAATAATGTGCATGTTAAACAGTACAGACAATTATTCCTATTTAAATTTAGTGTATTTATTTTAATTTCCGTTGGTGAAACTACGAGCTATTTGAGTGTGGATTTTAACACACGCCCCGAGTAACCTGGAGGTCAGATCGCGCCTTCAACCTACTTGACATCTTTGTGATCAATCTCTTTATCCTATCAAATGACTGTTGATGCTTGAAACCCAACATGCTTCACTGCCGTTTTTCCAGGTAGATTAGACGTGATGTGATTTTGTGTGTTGATAAATTTGACTCCATTTGTTCTTGTGTATTTGTGTGGTTTAGTCTTGTCTCATTTTAATCACACATACATAAGTTTTACTTTATGCAGAGTAGACAACCATAGTCGTTCTTTATTACGTTAATATTTGAAATATAAGAGCAGTGTTTAGTTGTTTGTCAAAGAAAATGGCTATTTGTTAGTCCGTCCGCACCTTTTCTGCCCCCCCCCCCCCCCCCCCCCCCCCCCCCCTCAGATCTTACTAACGTCTGGAGTTAGACGGCTGCACATTGGCATGTTGGTTATCCACCCTCCAATCATCAAGCCCAACAAAATGCAGCTTTCTAGCCTCAGTAGTTATTATTTTATTTAAGGTTCAAGTTAGCCCGCAGTAGGTGCAAACCAGCGGACCGTGGTTGAAAGTTTCATACATTATACGCTGTACAGAAAACTCGATTGCCACGAAGAAACTTTGGCGCATTTTTTACTTGTTTGTGTTGCCCGGTTCCAAAGATTTGATCCTGGATGCTCAGTTAATCCCTTGTAGCTTCGAGATCTGATTATTCTCTGGAGTTCTTCCTCTGCTGCTTATTCGGGTAATCTCTCTCTCTCTCTCTCTCTCTCTCTCTCTCTCTCACACACACACTCACTCACACGTATGAATTCTAGGCGAATTCCTCTTTTTTGTATTTAATTATTGGTTTCCTAAAGAGGACAGTATTCAGTTTTATGAAATTGTCTGTGGTTTTTCTTTACGTATCACCTTCTTCGAAAAAATTAGTTTTCTGGTGTACTGACAGATCACCCTAAAAGGCTTAGCTATAAAGTTTCTTGCTACTGGAGGCTTTCTATTGTGTCTTAACATATTTGAATGATAGATTAGTATTTAGTTTTAAAAGTAATTCACATAAATTTGGGAAGTACTTTTTTCTTGATGTCAAATGTATTATTTCTTACTTTATAAAATCGTTAAAATAGCCTATGTATATTTTATTCCACTGATTTGCTCTCTTTGCTTAAGAAAAGTCTTCCGTAGCGACAGTGATGTTCTTCGAAAATAACTGTTATTATCGTTGTAGATTTCCTCCAATTTCAGCCATCCCCCGATATGTTTTCCTTTCTTTTTTATTGAACACCGTATTTTTCCCGAGCTTGTTATGGTTATAGGAGTAGATAATGATTTTTCTTCTGACTATCACAAAGACTTCATCAGCTTTAATTCCTATTGTTCTGATATTGTTCCCCCATTGTTCAAGACTGCGTTCCAATCGAGGGCTAAGTTTTGCTGAAACTGTTCACCATAAAGTTTTTTAATGTATCAGCTTTTTAGTGCTCCAGTGTTGTATAATAGGCAGGGTAGGTGCCACAAAAACTGTCTGAATTTCATCCCGGAAATTATTAGTGATTTCTGATAGATTTTCGTTAAATACAAGTATGTTCATATTCTAAAAAGTTTGATTTCCATACTCGGTTGTTTTTCTTATTTGTATGAGTTTTATCGTAGCAGGTATTTCCCTCTTATGTTCCATCTCCCATTGCAACACATTAACTAGATATTTACGTCGTTGCTTTTTTTTCCTCTCTCTCTCTCTCTCTCATCATAGCAAATCCTGACTCGTCAGTTAATTTCCACTAAGCTTTTTCCACGACGGATTTCCTGTTACTTAAGCTACACGTATGTCTCTTTTTATTACAAACTCCAACTCCTTTCGTTCTGGTTTTATGCCTTGGAGGCTTAACGTTCAAAGTTGTTAATGCTTAAATATTCCTGACCGTATTCCTGCAAACGGGCAGCCATATGCAGGTAAAAGCATCATTGAAATCTGGATACCCTCTTCTTTGTACGTTATTCTCTCTGATATACCGACAAATTGATTAAGGGGGAACCGTGCGCCGAAGCTGTTGATTCAGGATCATTTCGGCTTAGAACTGTGGAAACACATTTGTGGGAGTGAATTATAGATGTTAGATCGCGGTAATAATAGATCGAGTCAGGTCTGAGGAGTCGCGTCACTAAGCAATGCTCTCTGCATCGTTGTTGTATTACTGCAATATTACAGGGAGTAAACAAAAGAACTACCTATAATTCAAAACCATTATGTAGAGCTTTTTTATAATAACCAAACTTACAAACTTCAAATATTGTAACTGCTTAAAGTTTTATAGTTTTTGGTCTTTTAAGTCTAGCTTAGGAAATGTAAATTGATATTAACAGCGAAGCACTTTCGTCTATTGAAATAGTGACCCTACAGAATGAGAATGAAATGCCAACCTTTTCTAGCAAAATAAAAAACACATTAGTTTACTTAAATTCTTTTTTGTTTCATGCCCTGATATTTGATACCCTTGCCGAAATTTCGTTAATACCCTTGCCGAATATAGGGTTAGTATATATTATTTCGACAAGTAGACGGAGTCGCCATGGGATCCCCACCAGGGGTCCTCTTTGCAAATATGTACATGGCCACCGTCAAAGAAAGGACCTTTAGAGAACATCAAAAACCTAGGATTTATGGGCGGTACATCGACGATATATTCGTCACAATAAAAGAACCTGAAGATGCCAGAAAACTAGCAGATGCTCTGAAAAGAAACTCAGTGCTCAACTTCACCACAGAGCACAGCCAGCAGAAGACTTTGCCATTTCTTGATGTCCTGGTAAAACAACAAGAAGGACAGTTTAAGACGACCGTTTATACGAAAGCAACGAACGCTGGCCGTTGCTTGAACGCACGCGGGGAGTGCCCGGACGCATATAAAAAGTCTGTCGTGAGTGCGTATGTCAACAGAGCCTTCACACACAGCTCATCATGGAGAGATATACATAACGAACTCGACCGGATTCGCCAACTGCTGACAAACAACGGGTATGCAGATCAAATTATCGAAGCAGCAATAAAAAAGAAAATGGGCGAATTTTACCAACCCAACACGGAGAACTTGATTATTTACCATCGTGTACATTATGGGTCTGCATACAAGGAGGATTGCTGCACACTACGCGGGATAATAAACAGAGGCGTAACCCCAAAAGCCCCTTACCATAAAATAAGCCCAACCTTGTAGCAGCCTTAATAATGAAGAACAGCACAGCTCCGGGGGGACCAAAGGAGATGTGCACGCATGTAGTTTACAAATTTACTTGTCCAGAGGAGGTGTGTAAACCTAACAGCCAAAACTACATCGGGCACACTACAACGACCCTTCGGAGACGTCTGCTGGCTCATAGAAATCAAGGGGCCATCCATCAACCTTACATAGATGTTCACGACAGGAAGCCATCTCTACAAGAGCTCATAGAAGGCACCCAGGAACAAGAATCGGACCATATACTCCCCTCCAGCAGGAGAAGGAATACGCAAGCCAACAGGGACCAGGCAGCGCGCCCCAATCCACCGAGAACATCGCGCCCCTTGGAAGACATGAGAAGACCCAGCGTCAGCGAAAGTCAAGTAACATCCTTGCTCAGGTCGCTGAGACCCCGCCCAACACGAATCAGCAGCCGTTAAACAACGTAGACCATTTTGGACATACACACACACACACACACACACACACACATGCTCAATCACTCAAATTTAAATCATACACATTTATGTATAAACAGAAATGATCTCTTGTACCTTTATGCATGCTATAAAATATATACATATATTTGTATTCCTGTATTTAGATTTCTATATTCATTTTCATTCCTCTATGTAATTTTGTAATTTTTATCTAAAACCAACATGTAACAAATTAAATTTTAAACATACATTTAAGGAAACTCTAGCACATGGCATTGTATTTTGAATATTTATTTAACCACTGTTTAAACTATCACTCTTATTGTCACAGTACATATGTCCTTATGTTCTTTGTATCCAAAACAACGCCCTTAAGCTGTTAATCCCTAGACTAACCAGTACCCATACCTCAAGGTCATACCTCCCACACGATGAAATAAATAGGCCGAAAGGTCAGATTGTAAGTCAGTAGTCGCTTGATAATGCCATAAGGCGAAACAGCTGTCGTGACAAAATTCAATAAATGGAAGAAGGAAGTCTGCGTATTTTTCACCAGAAATTGACGAACGAGAATCGGAAAAAACTTCGTCGATATGAAGATACCTGCAAGAAACTTATTGATGCCACTAAAGCAATTGCTTTTAACGAAAATTGTATTAGATAAAAACTATGCCCTAAAAGTATATATATTATATATATATATATATATATATATATATATATATATTATATATATATATATATATATATATATATATATATATATATATATATATAATATATATATAATCCTTCTACTGAAACTCTTTGTCGCCTTTCATTCTACACACGGGGACAGTTATTCTTTTTCCTGAATTTTATCCGAGCTTCTCCCTCGCAACACAGTAGCAACCCACTTGGACAAAATTCCATCGTTGTGCTGCAGCATCAAACATTAAAAACTATCAAATCCTTCGTGTATAACGAATCTTCGATATATATATATATATGATTATAAATCAATTAAAGGTAAAAAATTGATTATTATTCAAACAAAGTTACAGCCACGAAGGAAAGAGTGAAACGATGAGATGCTGAGTAAGACATGGAAATAAGGCCAAAGTACTTTGTATCTCATCATTTCACGTATCCTTATTGGCTGTAACTTTATACATATACACATACATACGTAACTTTGTTCGTATAATAATCACTTTTTTACCTTTAAGTTGAATTTAAAATCAAAATATATAGATATATATATATATATATCATATATATATATATATATATATATATATTATATATTATCTATATATATATATATATTATATATATATATATATATATATATATATTATATGCACATGAAGATTTTATAGTTTTGAATGTTTGATGCTGCAGAACACCGATGAAAGTTCGGAAAAATTTCAGGAAAAAGAATAGCTGTCTATTAAGGAAGTAGGGCAGGTAACAAGGACAGATCGGGGAAGAAGAATTTAGATTTAGACATTAAGAGAGCAAAAGAATCAAGTGTTCAGTATAAAAAAGGTTATTTGGACCGTTTGAAAATAAGAGGAAAAAAATGCACCTGGCATACATGGATAGAATGGATGAAGAGGCAGTTTGGAGAATGGTAAGGATTTATGGCATAAAAAAGTTGTTTGGTATGAGCAAATCCAAGGTTCTATGATGAATTACAAGCATGTTTGGCTACACAAGCGGAAACGTTATTATTTCAGTAGTGTATATAAATGGATGTGTACCTATGGTATGTTGTACCTCTATGACTGTTTCATATGGGGTGATGCAAGAAATAAGAAAAAGGACAAATGATGTTGTAAAGATATGGGATAAGGAGACGAGTCGTTGAATGGCGTGTGCAATGGTTGATGCTTGTAAGAGATAATCGCTGATTAGGAATAGAGCAACTATCTAAGCTATATGACATAGTTTGCAAAAATAGAACGATGAGAGTAAATGTGAGTTATTCAGGAATGAAAAAGTAATTTGAATGGTTGAAGAAGATAAGGAGACGAGTCGTTGAATGGCGTGTGCAATGGTTGATGCTTGTAAGAGATAATCGCTGATTAGGAATAGAGCAACTATCGAAGCTATATGACATAGTTTGCAAAAATACAACGATGAGAGTAAATGTGAGTTATTGAGGAATGAAAAATTAATTTGAACGGTTGAAGAACAGAAAAAGTAGATTTATGTAGTTAATTGGGAGTGAGTGTAATGGAAATGGAAGAATGCGAGGTACGATGAGTCACCAGACAGATGAACTGCAGAGTCTGAGAATCTGACAGGAAAATGAAGAAAAAATCAGTGAGGTTTTTTATTCATTTTAAGAAGTGCTAAAAGGATGCAAATGGGGAAATGGACCAAAGTGCTTTGAGATGGCTCCCACACGTGGGAAGAGTAGAGGACGACAGTGTTGGAAGACTTAGAACTTTCAGAATAGATGTAGTGGAAGCCGTATTAGAAAGTAAGGGGCTTAATAGTGGGAAACCGAGGACAGCATTCTAGAAAGAGTGGAATCATGCAGTGTGTGTAAAGGTAATTGATCCACTGAGGATGAGCAGTCTGTGTAAGGTAGTGTTCGCCTACCTGTAGCACATTTGAAGAAAATTGTGCGACTCCAAAAGGCTGAACAAATAACTTTTTATCAATTTAAAAGGAAGAAATTTTGTAACACTCTTAACCCAATATTTGGATAAATATTATTCAATTGGATTTGAGTAAGCGGATATCAATTTTTGTACATTTACGGGTATGGATATCAATCTATTAAATTTGCGGATGCGGATATTTGATGACCATAGCCTCGCGGATGCGGATGTGGATACTTTGTAAATGTAAATAATTTAGATATGTTAAATTGTTCAAGACAATTTTCAGCCAAATAATTCAAAATCATGTGTTACAAACATAATATTTGATGTATTCATTAAAAGTAGAAACATAAGTGATAATTATGTATGTGTGTATACTTTCATATGCACATACAAACAGTAACAGTGATACACGAACGTTTTAGTTGTCTTAGCACAAGGTTATTTCATGCTCATTGCATGATAGGGGAACAAAAATGAAGCCATTCTTCGCATTTGGAAGAGAGAGAGTTTCCTAAAAAATGCAATACCCTGTCTTTATGATTCAACTGCTGTAAATGACATGAAATTACTTAAACAATTATGCTTTAAAACAAATATGCTGTAACAGAGCTACTTATGAAGTATGTGCTGTATGAAATGTGTAATTGTCTATCATGTATTGCGTATAATAAAACGAAGAAAGCCAAATTTAGCAAAAAAAAAAAAATATCTACTATTAGCTGCAATGTATGAGTATGAGCAGTGGGCGGATGTTTGCAATGCTAACGCGAATGCGGATGTTAAGAAATTGTCAATGCGGATGCGGATTTATAAAAGAAAATGTGGATGTGGATATCCAATACATCTCTAATATATACATATATGTATAAGCTAAAAGACTGGGGCATCTTGAACGGCCCCGAAGATGCAGCAGGAATAAACAATGCCCAGGAAACTGGGCATTCTGTGTTATTTGGCATAATTATCAAGACAATGAGTCACGCCTTCTCAAACGTAAAACAATATAAACCATATTGGTTATTGTATTGGTTAACGATATTCACTGAGCTGTAACCACAGTTGTTTTAGCAAAGTGTCCTGTTAAATGTTTGGGCAAAGATTATATCCGTCTAGAAGAAATTTGAGACAAGAATTGAATGGGAACCAGAACCGAAAATTATATAAAAATACATAAGATACTTAAAAATACAAAACCTTATATTGAAAAGGGAGAGAACTGGATTCTTTTCTTCCTTAACTTTCCGTTTCTTCTGTCCCCATTTTATTTTAGTAAAATAAGAACACGCCAACGTTAACCCGAAATTCAGATTCAACAGGAACTCTAGTATTTTTTAAAATTGCATTTTTCCTCTTTCCACCTTAACTTTAAAAGTGCTTGAATGTAAATCTTTTTCCTTGAGTTAAAGAAGTTTATAGAGTTGGGAGATTTTTATTTGGCGAAGGGACTGGAAGTTCATGCTGATTTCAATAAAACCAGAAATCATCTTGAATATTCCCAATGGTCTCCTCGCTGGTGGATGCTTTTGAGGATTCTAGTCTGTAAACATTTTTTTTTAAAGTATAAAGTTGAAGAAAGAAATCCTTTCATGATTTGATGTGGAAATAGCTTTTATACCTTTATTTTCCAATATTTGCAGATGAGATAAGCAAAGTTTTCTGCAGTACCTGGCAAAATATGCCATATCATTATCATTCATTTTTTATTATAAAATATCTGTAATCGTAATGTCGTTTAGACCACGATTGAAAGATATTGCGACGACAGTCAAATTTTTATATTCATACTTAAATCCATGGTAGAAAAGTGAGTGAAAAACTGGAGACTTGGAACAAGTTTTTTTTTCGTTTATTCTACATTTTGAAGTTCACACTGAATATAATAGAAGTTGACAAAGATATATATAAGATATATATAAGACAGAAAGGGGGTTGGCGTTATAGTGTGTTAATCTGAATGGCCTCAAAAAAAATGGATTCCAACAGATTTCTTTTGCGGTGATCTTTGACCCTGCAGATTATCAAGAAAGTAACCCAGTTAATAGCGTGGCCTGTCTTAAGCCAATGATCCGTAATACCCCTATTCGATAAGTCTCTTGATATGGCAAGCTGAGAGTCTCTCACCTTATATCTTTCGATGTTTGGCCTACATAAATTTTATTACATTCTTTACAAGGAATGCTGTATACAATAATGTTTGAATTTGATAGGGCACTCTTAATTAGCTTATTTCTCAAAACATTATTATATTTAAATACTAAGTTAATATCAATAGTTTTTAAAATGGGTACAGCTGGAATGAAATTAGGATGAAATTCTACGAAGAGAATACTCTTAAGTACTTTGTTAACACTGGTTGGATTCTAATATGTCTTTTTTGCTTTATTTTTACAAAGTTCCAAAAAAATATGGCGGCTAACATAATGCATCTCCTATTTTATCAATAATTTTAAACTCATCATCCAAAAATTCAGGATTACAAATTCTAAGAGCTCTAAGATACATACTGGAAAATGTTGACACCCTAATTTGTTTAGCATGGTTAGAGTAGAAAATGGATATATGACAAATTATTCGTGGGTTTCCTGTATACTTTTAAGAAATTGGTGTTATTTGTAATAACTAAGACATCCAAAACTGGCATACAATTTTCTTCATATTCTATTGTGAATTTTATGGATGGTACAAGTTTATTAATTGTATACAAGAAAACAGGAATGTTCACATTTTCTTTTACAATACAAAGAGTCGTCTATATATCTAACCCAAAACACCTTAGAGAGTAAATTTCTTGGAATAAATTTAGACTTATAGAACTCCATGTAAATGTTAGACAAAAGATGCAAAAGAGGGTTACTTACGCATATCAAATATTTGTTCATAAAAATTATGATTGAAATTGAATTCACAATTTTTTATACAAAGTGATGCAGAATTAATAATGACGTTGGTAGGTAATTCTAGATTATACAAGCCCAAAAGTTGTGATAAATATGGAGGAAAGTCATCAATCGGAATTTTAGTAAATAAGATGTTTCATCAAAACTGGTTCATTTGTCAGTACTTGATATTAGCACAGAAATCAACAGAGTTTTGTAAATGTGAATTTGAAATAATACCCAAGATAGGTGATCGTATTTTAACTAGATACTTAGAGAGTTTATAGCTAATAGAACCGGTTGAACTGATAATGGGTCGAATGGGAATATCACTTTTATGGTTCTTGATTAATCCGTACATGTAAAGTAAAGATGTGCCAATCGTCGTCACTTTATCTATTATTTAACTGAATTCCTTTAGTATAGCTTTTATTTTAGAACTGAAACTTTTTATGTCATCAGCTAATGGATCTTTCCGTAGCTTTTTGTCAGGACTAGAGTCGGATAATAAGTTTTCCATTGTTTCCACGTAACTAATTTTATCCATTACTACAAAGCAATTGGATTAGTCAGCTTTAGTAATATGCAAACTTTTATCTGTCTTCGTTTCTTGAATTGCATCTATAAATCTTACCGGGAAATTCACTGTTTTGTTAGGTATTTGACGTAATCTGAAAACAAGGCCTTTAACTAAATTAATTGAAGGTGATATAGTTGTGTTTATCTTTTCCAGTTTGGATATCTCTGAAATGATGTTTGCGCACGAGACTTCATCATTAATGGCATACTTTAAACCATAACCTAAAGCACATTTAAGATTCTGGTTCAGTTCTTTGCTTGAAAGGTTTATTACACAAATATTTTTATGTTTGTTATTCCAGTACCTTATCTCAATGAGGCTTTTTAATTTTCGATCCAGGTGTTTAGATTGAATGTAAGGTTATTTTAAATTTTGTTCTCCAATCCGGGAGAATCTTGATCATGAAAGTTTCTTAAGTGATACATAAACTCCCTGAACATATGCTGGGTAATTTTTGTAGCTTGTATCTTCATACCTGATATGATTACTGGAAATCTCTTAGACCCTCTGAAGGTGCTTGCTATTATACAATGGTTGTATATGTGTATATAACAAGCACCTTCAGAGGGTCTAACCGGTTTCCAGCAATCATATTAGAGATGAGGATACAAGCCACATAAATTACCCAGCATATGTTCAGGGAGCTTATGTATCAAAGGCTTAAGAAACTATCTGGCGGACTAGATCAATTAACTCGCCAGCAGCGTTATAGATTTTAGAAAGAAGGAGGGTAACGAATATGCAGGTTTCAGGGCTGGAGGCGCTGTGTCAACTTATAGTGCTTATGGGTAATGATATTAAATTAAGTGCTTGCTCTTGGCTTCTGGTCTAGACCTGTCAGTTTCCTGCTCTGTGAGACCTGATAGTCAGGTCAGTTGTCTGGTTAAAGTAAAGTATTTTGATAATAATAATAATAATAATAATAATAATAATAATAATAATAATAATAATAATAATAATAATAATAATAATAATAATAATAATAATAATACAGAAGATGGATGCCGGGTACCAACTCAAGAAAAGGGGCAACAGAATCAACCATCTGATGTTCATGGACGACATCAAGCTGTATGGTAAGAGCATCAAGGAAATAGATACCCTAATCCAGACTGTAAGGATTGTATCTGGGGGACTCATAGGATGAAGTTTGGAATAGGAAAATGCGCCTTAGTCAACATACAAAAAGGCAAAGTAACGAGAACTGAAGGGATAAAGCTACCAGATGGGAGCAACATCAAACACATAGATGAGACAGGATACAAATACCTGGGAATAATGGAAGGAGGGGATAGAGAATACCAAGAGATGAAGGACACGATCAGGAAAGAATATATGCAGAGACTCAAGGCGATACTCAAGTCAAAACTCAACGCCGGAAATATGATAAAAGCCATAAACACATGGGCAGTGCCAGTAATCAGATACAGCGCAGGAATAGTGGAATGGACGAAGGCAGAACTCCGCAGCATAGATCAGAAAACGAGGAAACATATGACAATACACAAAGCACTACACCCAAGAGCAAATACGGACAGACTATACATAACACGAAAGGAAGGAGGGAGAGGACTACTAAGTATAGAGGACTGCGTCAACATCGAGAACAGAGCACTGGGGCAATATCTGAAAACCAGTGAAGACGAGTGGCTAAAGAGTGCACGGGAAGAAGGACTAATTAAAGTAGACGAAGACCCAGAAATATACAGAGACAGGAGAATGACAGAGAGAACAGAGGACTGGCACAACAAACCAATGCACGGACAATACATGAGACAGACTAAAGAACTGATTAGCGATGACACATGGCAATGGCTACAGAGGGGAGAGCTAAAGAAGGATACTGAAGGAATGATAACAGCGGCACAAGATCAGGCCCTAAGAACCAGATATGTTCAAAGAACGATAGACGGATATAACATCTCTCCCATATGTAGGAAGTGCAATACGAAAAATGAAACCATAAACCTCATAGCAAGCGAATGCCCGGCTCTTGCACAGAACCAGTACAAAAAGAGGCATGATTCAGTGGCAAAAGCCCTCCACTGGAGCCTGTGCAAGAAACATCAGCTACCTTCCAGTAATAAGTGGTATGAGCACCAACCTGAGGGAGTGATAGAAAACGATCACGCAAATATCCTCTGGGACTATGGTATCAGAACAGATAGGGTGACACGTGCAAACAGACCAGACGTGACATTGATTGACAAAGTCAAGAAGAAAGTATCACTCATTGATGTCGCAATACCATGGGACACCAGAGTTGAAGAGAAAGAGAGGGAAAAAATGGATAAGTATCAAGATCTGAAAATAGAAATAAGAAGGATATGGGATATGCCAGTGGAAATCGTACCCATAATCATAGGAGCACTAGGCACGATCCCAAGATCCCTGAAAAGGAATCTAGAAAAACTAGAGGCTGAAGTAGCTCCAGGACTCATACAGAAGAGTGTGATCCTAGAAACGGCACACATAGTAAGAAAAGTGATGGACTCCTAAGGAGGCAGGATGCAACCCGGAACCCCACACTATAAATACCACCCAGTCGAATTGGAGGACTGTGATAGAGCAAAAAAAAAAAAAAAAATAAATAATAATAATATATATTAATATAATATATTATATATTAATATTATTATTTAATATTAATATAATAATAATAATAATAATAATAATAATAATAATAATAATAATAATAATAATAATAATAATAATAATGTGGACTTAAGTTAAGTTAAGCAACATTGGGGCTGGTCAGTCGTTGGATGGGTGACTGCTCTCCTCGACGTTGATTCCTTGGGAAAGGATCTTTACCATAATTTCCTCAGTCTACTCAGCTGTAAATGAGTACCTATCCCTGATGGGGTAGGGTCCAGCTATGGGTTAAATAGCAAAACTCAGCATGATGGAAAGAAATGAAGGAATAAACGACAACGACGTAAATGGAACCTCTGGCAACAGAGGAGCTTCGTCCGGCAACCAGGTATTCAACCCAATTGAAGGAGAAGACGGTCAGGTACTTGGAGGTCGTCATCCAGCAACTGATCACCACAACGACAGTAATCAACAGCCTGAGATTGGAGCTACAGAAGCAAAAAGAAAGAAATGGACAAGAGAAGAAAATAAGGAAATAGGGAGATGCTACATCAGAAGCAACCCGACAGAGAGAGGATATAGAAGAAGATTGATCAACATCTGGAATGAGAGGAATAACACCCCCCAAACAGAGCAGAGGCTGGCAGACCAAGTAAGGAACATAAAGAAAAAGAACTGGCTCTCCCCAACAGAAAGAGAAGAACTGGAAAGGGAAATGTCACACGACAACGAATTACACGAAGACGAACTGAGAGACGATGCCACAGAAGACAACAGGGATGATGAGGTATCACACAACGATACACGAAGAAACACCGACGAAGTAACAGAGAGGACGGAATGGGTAGTAAAGATTAGACAATGGATGGAGCCAGATACACCAAGAAATTAAGGGAGAAAACAAATGAGGTCAATGAAATAATGGGCATAATACACACCACCAGTATTACAGAAACAAATAACTTGGCATATGCAGGATTAAGATTACTAGCAGAACCTAATGGGGATTCGAACACCAACACCACCAACACAACCAACCCAACAGAAACCAAAACAGCAACCTCCTTGGAAAAGGCGCCTGGAAAAGCAAATCATGGTGATGAGATGTGACTTGAGTAAACTGAAAGAGATGACAGAAAAAAGGCTAAGAAGCAAGAAAACAAGGGAGGAACTCAACGAGAAATACAAAGTACAAGAGAGGGGACCAAACAACACAATAGAAGATGTAAAACAGAGGCTTAAGGCCAAAGCACATAAGATCCAACGGTACATGAACAGGAATAAGGGATACCAACAGAACAAACTATTCGGAACCAACCAGAAAAGACTATACAGCCAACTAAGAGGGGAAGACAACCACCCAGAAATTCCTGAAGCCGAACCAAGTAAGAGACTCTGGGAAAACATATGGAGCAATCCGGTATCACACAACAAACATGCAACATGGCTCCAGGAAGTCAAGGAAGAAGAAACAGGAAGAATAAAACAAAGATTCACAGAGATCACGACAGACACAGTCAGACACCAACTAAAGAAAATGCCAAACTGGAAAGCCCCAGGTCCCGATGAAGTCCTGGATACTGGCTCAAAAAATTCAAGGCCCTACACCCACGAATAGCAGAACAACTCCAGCATTGTATCTCAAATCACCATGCACCCAAATGGATGACCACAGGAAGAACATCCTTAGTACAAAAAGATAATAGTAAGGGAAATATAGCTAGTAATTACAGGCCTATCACCTGCCTACCAATAATGTGGAAGTTACTAACAGGTATCATCAGTGAAAGGCTATACAATTACCTAGAGGAGACAAACACCATCCCCCACCCACAGAAAGGCTGCAGAAGGAAGTGTAGGGGCACAAAAGACCAGCTCCTGATAGACAAAATGGTAATGAAGAACAGTAGGAGAAGGAAAACCAACTTAAGCATGGCATGGATAGACTATAAGAAAGCCTTCGACATGATACCACACACATGGCTAATAGAATGACTGAAGATATATGGGGCAGAGAAAAACACCATCAGCTTCTTCAAAAATACAATGCGCAACAAGAATACAATACTTACAAGCTCTGGAATAAGACTAGCAGAGGTTAATATCAGGAGAGGGATCTTCCAGGGCGACTCACTGTCCCCACTACTCTTCGTAGTAGCCATGATTCCCATGACAAAAGTAATACAGAAGATGGATGCCGGGTACCAACTAAAGAAAAGAGGCAACAGAATCAACCATCTGATGTTCATGGACGACATCAAGCTGTATGGTAAGAGCATCAAGGAAATAGATACCCTAATCCAGACTGTAAGGATTGTATCTGGGGACATCAGGATGGAGTTTGGAATAGAAAAATGCGCCTTAGTCAACATACAAAAAGGCAAAGTAACGAGAACTGAAGGGATAAAGCTACCAGATGGGAGCAACATCAAACACATAAATGAGACAGGATACAAATACCTGGGAATAATGGAAGGAGGGGATAGAGAATACCAAGAGATGAAGGACACGATCAGGAAAGAATATATGCAGAGACTCAAGGCGATACTCAAGTCAAAACTCAACGCCTGAAATATGATAAAAGCCATAAACACATGGGCAGTGCCAGTAATCAGATACAGCGCAGGAATAGTGGAATGGACGAAGGCAGAAATCCGCAGCATAGATCAGAAAACGAGGAAACATATAACAATACACAAAGCACTACACCCAAGAGCAAATACGGACAGACTATACATAACACGAAAGGAAGGAGGGAGAGGACTACTAAGTATAGAGGACTGCGTCAACATCGAGAACAGAGCACTGGGGCAATATCTGAAAACCAGTGAAGACGAGTGGCTAAAGAGTGCATGGGAAGAAGGACTAATGAAAGTAGACGAAGACCCAGAAATATACAGAGACAGGAGAATGACAGAGAGAACAGAGGACTGGCACAACAAACCAATGCACGGACAATACATGAGACAGACTAAAGAACTGGTTAGCGATGACAGGCCCTAAGAACCCGATATGTCCAAAGAACGATAGACGGAAATAACATCTCTCCCATATGTAGGAAGTGCAATATGAAAAATGAAACCATAAACCACATAGCAAGCAAATGCCCGGCACTTGCACAGAACCAGTACAAAAAGAGGCATGATTCAGTGGCAAAAGCCCTCCACTGGAGCTTGCGCAAGAAACATCAGCTTCCTTGCAGTAATAAGTGGTACGAGCACCAACCTGAGGGAGTGATAGAAAACGATCACGCAAAGATCCTCTGGGACTATGGTATCAGAACAGATAAGGTGATGCGTGCAAATAGACCAGACGTGACGTTGATTGACAAAGTCAAGAAGAAAGTATCACTCATTGATGTCGCAATACCATGGGACACCAGAGTTGAAGAGAAAGAGAGAGAAAAAATGGATAAGTATCAAGATCTGAAAATAGAAATAAGAAGGATATGGGATATGCCAGTGGAAATTGTACTCATAATCATAGGAGCACTAGGCACGATCCCAAGATCCCTGAAAAGGAATCTAGAAAAAACTAGAGGCTGAGTAGTTCCAGGACTCATGCAGAAGAGTGTGATCCTAGAAACGGCGCATATAATAAGAAAAGTGATGGACTCCTAAGGAGGCAGGATGCAACCCGGAACCCCACACTATAAATACCACCCAGTCGAATTGGAGGACTGTGATAGAGCCAATAATAATAATAATAATAATAATAATAATAATAATAATAATAATAATAATAATAATAATAATAATAATAATGTGCACGCTGAGTTAATGATAATTGATGGTGTCAAGCCTTAGGAGTCTCTTTCTTCAATCACATATAAGCAGTATTTTCCTGGTGAGACGCGAACTGATTTAATTCATTATTATTTTACTAAACATGTTGTGGTTATAATTAATGTTCTGGGTAAGCCTTCTCATATGATCCTCATTAGTACAAAAACGATTCCCAGGGAGTATAGCAAGATATAGAATGAAATAAAAAAAAATCGGCACACAAATAGAGATTAATACTCGTATACATCGACTGAGAAAGAGTTACAGACCTTGAGGTTAAAGGACTTGTCGCTTTAAACGAGATAATCTCGAGCTTCCGATACATGCGACAATTAACATCCATAGATATATCTCAAAAGATCAGTAATTTTCAAGTACTGCAGATTTTCTCATGAATTTTGCAACATAAGGATATATTTTAGAAAACATGCAGTGATCGTGAAAATTCAGTGAATAAATATACTTAATAGTTGACCTCATGCCGTGCACTGTAGTCATTACTAAAGATTGTTTGCAACATCCCTCCGGCACCTAGCAGCCCACTTGTTGGCCCTTTACTTTACCTCCATTCCCATTCCCTTTCATCCGGCTTCCTTTCCAACCACTTCAACTACTAATTTTCACTGTCTTAAGTGCTGAATAACTGCAAGTGTCGCAGTTCTTGGCTTTTATACCAAACATTCATGGATTAAATCAAGCAGCCTACTTAATTCAGAACTTAACATTAAATCATGAATAAAACCTGATATGCATATCACATACCCCGTATATGTAGATTGGCGTGCAGATACAATCTTTAAGATCTGCACTCTCTCTCTCTCTCTCTCTCTCTCTCTCTCTCTCTCACACACACACACACACAAACACAAACACACACAGATAAATTACAAGAAGATGAATTATGTAGCAGTACTATTGTTAAAGGTCGTCAAAACCATAATTAAAAGGCGGAAACAAATTTGGGAAAACATGATTGAAAGTTATCAGTAGAATGGACAATGTAACCTATATGAAAATGTGTAAGGGAATCACGTCAGACTTTTCACTTTATCATTGTCATCAGCGGTAATTTATCTGGTATACTGTCTAAAATAACAGTAATACGTACCATTCCTGAAGCTATGACTAAGATACCTAGCTGCGTTCAGATACTTATTTAAGGGTGATAGTATGAGTCTGGCTTCCGTTTAGACGATGGCAAGTGTAAACAGGCAGTTGTTACACAAAGATAGAAACGTAAATGTGAACAGATTTCATTTTAATATCATTATTAGTGTGTTATGACTTACACTTTATAATTATATGGAGACATATAGACATGTAATTATCTTCACATAATATAATTATTGTAATATGAGAACTGCATAGCAGTTTTTGAGAGATGTACAGCGAACCGAGTATTTGACTGGATTATTGGTTAAATTGGCAATTATTATAGAATCTCGAAATAAAATACAAAAGAAGGGTGCCTGGAAAAGATTGCAGGTCAACCCCGAAGAAAGCGACAGGCCAGCAACAAACGGTTGGCTAATCCTAGGAATTAAAAAAAAAAAAAAAAAGTACGAGTAGTGATTGAGCTTGGTTGGTATTATGTGGAATTTTCTCGTAGTTTTTCCTTGAGAGACTTGCGCTCATTTTGGAATTCTCTTAGCTGTAAATTCAGTACAAGGTGACAGATAATGGTGTCTGAAGTTCTCACGACATATTGTTGACATAACAGAAAGGCAACAAAAAGTTCTTGAATAAAGATTACAGGGGATGCAGAGGGAAGGAAAAATTAAGAGAATTAGGAAAAATGGCTAGATCTCAAAATGGGATTGGTAAGAAATGGAAAATTAGAGAAATTATTGAGAAATCCTGAATCTCAGAATGTCGTGCCGCACGGAATTTAAATGAAAGTTAAGTAAAAGAACATCTGTGAAAATCGAAATGTTGATGGGATGACAGGAAATTCAAAAAGAATTTAGAGCCCGACCAACGTTGCATATACTACAAGAAAGACAAAGAGAAATTACTATTATAGTTTTAACACAATGTGAATAGAAAAATTTATTAGTGCGAGAACACAGGCAATCTACCGATATCTCAGAATACAATAATGAATACAATAATGAAAGAAACAAAGTACAAAAGCTCATGTATTTTAACTAAATCTCCGAGAGCTTTCCTGAACGTGTGCAGATTCATGAACCGTAATTAAATTCGCCGCATGGAAAGTAAAACTGCGGCTAAAAACAAAGTGATTACAGCGCAAAGGTCAAAGGGTGTGATGGTAATCAGACTTAATCCAAAGGGAATGCAAAATAGTTAAAGAGAGAAACAACCATTTTAATCCAAACCAAAACCAGAAGGTAGGCAGCATAGAAAAAGGTCGTTAAGTCTGGCATTGTTTCTGAGTGTACTGAAAATGGTAGTTCTAAGTAAAACTGGCTGTCGTCATTTCAGCACAATCGTACCGATTACGCCTTTGGATCCCATATTTAAGTACAAACATAACTTTGTGGATAAAACACAGCTAACTTGGGATTATGAGAGCCAGTTGAAAGATATAAAAAAAGATTGCATTTATCACATGCACTAAAATTTTTTAAATATTTTGTATTCCAAGGACATCGTACGTAGTAATGTTCTTGTATTTAGATTCAGCAAGTTTTTATGAGAAGGACAATGGAATTGAGAAAATACAACGAAGAAAATAAATTTTTACGACTTAGTGTTACAGTTTAGCATCATTTGTCGTACCCAAACTATATTTGCATATTCTAATTGACGTTGCGTTCTATGTAGTACTTCCTCTTGCAACTAAATTATGAAACTCACCCACGACCAGCAAATGCTCTGTCATTTGCGTGGAATAAATTTATGGTCTTCATAAACCTTGGGAGCTTTAACAAGTGGTCTGAGTATTCCCAGTAACATTTACAATTTGAGACCAAGTTTAACGTTCCCAGGCAGATGTTCAAAACTCCTGTTTCCTCTCTATAACTATACGTCATTGTATTAACGGACAGCGCTTACTTGCGTTTAATGAGAAAATGAGTAAAACAAATATAAAGGTTATCATGGATTATATTGTGCACTTGTTTTGATATACTCTCATTATTTACAGTTATATTACCGTAACGTTAGAAACCCAGAAATCATAACTGGATTTTTCATGCAGTCACTCTTGGTATTTCTTAAATTTTCTGAGAGAAATTTGCGCTCTGAAAAATAGCAACGATATCGAGAGGGCTCTGAAGAACCCTTCTCTTTATCCAGAATTGACGCGTCGTACATTTACGAAAATAAAGATAGCGGAGAACTTCAGGGTTGCAGAAATAGTTGCTCCTCTTATCGTCGATGGCGTAAGTTTTCTTTTCAGGTTTTTCGAAATCACTTTTCTGTTAGGTTACACAAAATCTCAAGTTTTTCAGTGTATCGGATTCATATCGGTAGGTCTCTGCAATTTTACCGAGCTTACGATCCGACCTTGATCCTCAAACGCAATATTGTGGAACTTTACAACAATAAGACGGGCTTTATATATAAATATATATACGGTACAGAGTTAAAGGCCGACAATCTCCAGGGGGAATGTTGGCGTTGGTGCCTTCACATCGCACTGATATCTTTCAGATGCTTTGGTATCACCCAGTGGGAAACGAAAACTACTGTGACTTAGAGAGTACACCAATACAATTGTAAGGTAGAAAGGAAGGAGCTCGCTATATTGCTGTTGGGTGCGCGGAAAATATTGCTTCTTGACTATTGTGTTTTTTTATATTTCTTTTAAATCTTTTATATTGAATGAAGCTATCGTAGTCGATGATTATTTGAGATTAAAATAAACAAAAGTAGTAAAATTTGCTTGTTACAGAAAGGTATTGTGACTAGAAGAGCTAATTGTGCAGTTAAATATCTAAAATTGTTGTAAATGAATTTTTATTCTTACTTCCTATCTAATTAACTGTAAGTAATCTGACTTCATAAGCAATTCCGTGCCATTAGTTTCGAGTTTTTTTTTTTTTTTTTCATCAAAACGTCGCTTTAGCTCGGTTTTATGTTTATCACTTCGGTTGGATGTATTTAAGAACGACAGTTTTTATATTCCATCAGAGTTTTTATTACTTTAAAAATTCAAATATTGAGATGAATATTTCAGTAACGAATTAATTATTTCCTGAGGTTCGTGATATTATTCTTTTATAAAATAATCGTGTCGAAATTTGTTTTGCTAAGTAAAGCACTAGAGAAACGTTTAAAAAAGTCTTATGATAACTGGAACATTCAATGCCATGCAGTCTTATGGAATATGTATTCATTTCAGTTCAGTGATCAAGATTTATTGTTTTAATTCAGTGATCAAGATTTATTGTTTTAATTCAGTGAACAAGATTTATTGCATACGTTCTCGTTACTTGAGGATACTAAAGTGATGAAGTGTAAGTTTCAATAATAAACAAGAAAAAAATGAGCCAAGTTCTGTCCGGTAGTGGCCTCAGCCACGGCCAAGTGGTGGCCTAAAGCTCTGCCAGAAGTACGAGTATGGCAAAATTTAACCTTAAATAGAATAAAGACTACTGAGGGTAGATGGGTGTAATTTGATATGGGTGATGATTGGAGGTTGGATGACCAACATACCAATTTGCAGCCCTCTAGCCTCTGTAATCTTCAAGATCTGAGGGCAGACGGGCAGACAGAGCCGCCACAATAGTTTTCTTTTACAGAAAACTAAAACGATAAACAAAATGCTGTTGAACTGAATTCGCTCATAATTCATATCTTAACTACATTCTGTTCCGAAGGAGATTTCATTAGTATAATAACGGATATATGTAGTTACAAATGATTTGCGAAAACAATTTAATTGTGTAGTTGTCCCATGATCGGGAGTTGTGAGGGACTATGAAAATGCTATGACTGGAAAAGTATAAAAACGTAGAAAAGTTTCTAAGCTTTCAAAAACAAGACTCGTGGAAATTAAGGAAAATAAGTTCATATAAAAAGAATAAAGTCAGAAAAAATTTAAAATATAAAAGAGTGAAAGATACAACTAAAGAAGCACTTTAAATTACTGAAAAAAAACGTAAAGATGAAAATATCAGACGCACTAGCAACGATGAAAACGTGCGCAGGAATAATAAAAAAAAACACGAAAAGTCAGACAAAATATAAAACCTAACTAAAAGATTGAAAGATACAACTAAAGAAGCACTTTACACTGCCGAAAAAATGTAACGATTAAAATATCAGAAGCACTAGCAACGATTGAAAACGTGCACAGGAATTGAAAAAAAAAAAAAAAACACGGAAAGCACCAGAACACCAAAGGAGAGAAAGGGAAAACCGAAACGAAAACTAATAACGGAGAGCTAGAAAATAAGTCTCAAGGAAAAGAAGTTCATCGATTATGTTGGGAAGCGAGAAAGACTTGATAGGAGCATAACATATAATATTCGGAGAAAATGAAATGCTTGAAAATGGATAATAAAAACAGTGGAGACAGCACTTGAGGATAAAAAAGAAATGTGATATATATATATAATTGAAAGTACAAGAAAAATCGTGGGATGTAGATTCGTAAAAAGGGAGGTTTTAAAAGTAGTAGAATAATGATGAAGAGAGAACAAAATATAATGTAACCCTCGTTTTTATATTGTTTCAAAATATGCGTTAAGGGACGCGCCTCACCCCCCCACCCCAACCACCATAAAAAAAAAAAAAAAAAATATATATATATATATATATATATATATATATATATATATATATATATATATATATATATATATATATATATATATAAAACAAGTACCTCGTCTTCCTGTCAGCTCATAGCTTGCAGAAATGGCACCCTATGCTGGATGTAGTTGTCTCTGGTGCCACTGGACATTCACCTCCACCATCCCAGTGAACTTGAGACCCTTTGCATCAGTATTCTAAGCCGTTGATACTTCATGGAAGACCAGTATGCAGTTATTAGTGATTACTAACACTGAATGGTAATTAAAGGAAGGAACAAACTTAGACAGAGCAATATGTGATTTGCCTTGCAATAATTGCTAGAGCGTTTGTCTCTTTGTGTGTGTGAAAAATATAGACGATGAAAGAAACTATATAAAATTGTTAGCTTAAAACTCTTCGTACGCAAGATAGTTTTTTAATTATAGGGATCATATGGGGGATAACGAATTGTTAGTAGCCTTTCACATCCTTATCTCCAAGTTATTTGATTCCATTTCATGAAGCATGGCCTTTATTCATCATTCCAAAATTAAATGTTACTTTAGTTTAACTTCAGTATTTTCTGTTTTATATTTTAAAGCTTTCGATCTAAAATTAAAATTAAGGTTAAGAAGAAAGGTGAATAATCAAAATATGATTAGTCCCGAGTTTACATTAAATTCTAATGAGGTAATTCTCTCACGTAGCATTAGAAAACGATATTAATACAGAGCGTCCAAAGTTTTAATGACAACTCTTGTCATTAGCACTATGTTTTAACATCAAAGTAAGCACTACAGGAGCCATGCCGTCATTGTAGTTCAGATAGTCATCAGAGTAAGCACAATGTAAGCTAAGAAAACGTATATAATTCACTTATTCATTCACATAAAAAAGAAGGATAAATCATCCAAATGATACACATGTCTAAGCTTGAATGTTTATAACAATATTACAAGAACATGATGATGACAATGGCCTTAATGTAGGTAGCAGTAATAGGAGAAGTAATACTAGTAACAGTAATAATAATAATAATAATAATAATAATAATAATAACAATAATAATAATAATAATAATGATAATAATAATAGTGGAAATCAACTCAAATATCTTAACCTGATTAGCACTAATAGTGGTTATACACATATACATGCCAGTACTAATAATGACAACGGTTGTAACGTTCGTTAAAGAAATTATAATAATAGTAGGCATCTACACATATGGAATTTATAAGTTTTGGGAATAATAACAGGGACAATAGTATTTACTTTAATGAGTATCATTATAAATTAACGATAATAATAATTGTTGTCGTTGGGAAAGAAATACGATAGACAGATAATAATAGCTTATAGTAATGGAGAAAAAGAAACAATTTCCATTTAACCTCAGCTTAGGTATATCCTTAATCTGTTAAATTCTGGGGTCACCATGAACATACGTCTTAGAATTGTAAAAGTTTTAAACATACTTGGTACAGCATATCTCTAATGGTTTCTTATTTAAGTAGATATATTACTTGATTCTCAAAAGGCGTGTGATTATTGTCTCTATACTCGTGAACCTTAAAACTAGTGTTGACATAGGGATGAAGTGTATTTCAATCAGTTTCAATGCTTATTCTGCATTCACTTTTCCTGCGCTCTTTGATTTCCATAACCTGCCGCAGGCAGCTTCATCTTAATCTTAATCTAGTATTCACAAACTTTATTTTTGCCAACCCTTTTCTTTCCGTCATCAAGCTTCTTATAGAAATGAATTGATTTGCTTGGCCTATGGTTCACTTACTGCTGTGTGCAAATTTCTATGACATCAAATCCTTTAATTCTAGTTTTGCTCTTATCTAGCTCATATACCTTCCATTATTAGGAATCCCTACGTGAGAGGGTACCCATTTAACCTTGATCTTTGTGCATTTGAGTATCAGTTTCCTTATTTTTATTTCAACATCAATTGTTAGAGAATTGAACCAAACAAAATCTTCTTTCAGTTTTCTTCTTCCATGTTAGAGAATTAATACACCTTCGACTGATTTGTGTTTAGGCCAACAGCAAAGTCATCAGTCCAGACCGTGTGGATGAAGCCCAGTCTTTTACCTTGACCCTCGTCTGTGCTTCTAGGTCAAAGTATCCATTATTCATTAGAATAACAGGAGTACCAGCGCGTCTTATGTCAGTATTCAGTGATCCATTGCAACATTCCTCTTCCATATTTTCTTCTGTTGCTGCTCTGTAATGATGTCAAATTTCATAAATAAACCTCCAACCTTTTCCAAGGTGGTCTGTCTATAGTCATGTTAATATAGCATACAGTTCCAGGGAGAACGTAGCATTCAAGCTTCCTCTAAGTGGCTGGTTCTACGTTGGACGAGTGGATTTCGCGTTCGGCTACTAATCCGGTGTCCAAAGTTCGATTCTCGGCTCGGCCAACGTAGAAGCAGAGGAATTTATTTCTGGTGATAGAGAAATTCATTTCTCGATATAATGTGGTTCGGATCCCACAATGAGCTGTAGGTCCCGTTGCTAGTTAACCAATTAGTTCCTAGTTACGTAAAAATATCTAATCCTTCGGGCCAGCCCTAGGAGAGCTGTTAATCAACTCAGTGGTCTGGTAAAACTAAGATATACTTAACTTTTTTTTTCTAAGTGCCTGTCCAAGTTATGTCAATGGACCAAAATCTACAATATTGTAATGCTAAATAACCGTTACTGTTCTTGCAGGCCTGATGATTGTTGCTGTTTCTTCCGTTCAGTAATTTTGTCTTTGGAAGTGAATCTGTCATTTCTCAGTGCTTTGATGCCAATAGCAATCTCCAACGCCTAGGAGAATTTCCTTTCTTTATTGCGAAGGACATCCAGTTTGGATTTTGAAAGGCCCGCAAAAGAAGGTGCATCATAGTAATCACAGCTTTGATGCATATTACATACAATGTACAGAGCAAAGCCATTGTATCCCCCTTGCAGCCATATGCCATGCATTTTAGTGGTGTAATTGTAGTTAAAGTACATATGCAACAGATCTCCACCATGATTACCACTGCATAGACCTTAAGTATTTATATACATTAATGTAGCCAAGCTTAAAATCTCCGAAGTATTAGGTCTTCTCTTCTTCCCTATGTCATCGTTTTGTACTCATCACATTTGTGTTTTCAGTTGAGATCATAAAACCTAGATCATTCTAAAATTCCCTGCCAGGAGGCAGGAGAATGGTCTCCTTTTTCCATCGTGATGGTATCGTATCATGGCTAATAATCATATGCAGTCTGAATTACTCGGTTTTCAACAACTGAACTGGACTAGTTTCCTAACATATATTATTAGCCCTTGGTATTTTGATTTTTGCAAATGAATATTCGTAACTTATAAAGCGGGTGCTAAAGTTTCTTGCAGGCAAATGGTATCTGCATCTGTTGTTCGAATATAATACTACTGTACACCAACAAAACGCTTTTTTATCGCTGGAATGAGGATAATTCGTTCTACAATTATTAACCATATGACCTGTTACATAATGGACTACTATAACTAACTGACTGACCTTTTCTACAACATCATCCGGCTTTTTGGTGACAATAACATATATTTAAATTTGTTAGAGATGAGATATTATAGAATCAACGTTGCATCAAGACTTTTAGCCTGCTATTTCTCACTTCTATACTGAAAGGTCTTGGTGTCTTCTAAAACATTTCTCATATTTCATATTATCATATTAGTATCACCTGATACGTACAAATCACTGACCAACTCAGTTGTTTTCTCTTGCCAATTATGTTCCCTTTGTTCTACCAATTTCCTTTTTTTTTCACCGATTCTTTCCTCGAGTTTCTCTCAATATTTGTTTGTTCTTTTAGTAAGCACTCTAACTCACGATATGTTTGTTGAAGTTTTTTCTTGAGCTCATGTATGTTGTTTTCCGTTTCTCGTAATTTCCGGGAAGACTGGCTTACCACTCACTGAAAGAGACGGGGATGAGGTAGTCTCTCATTTCGTAGTCTCTCATTTCATGTGTTATTGGCAGTATATGTACGGAAGCTGCGAGATGGGGCTTGGAGAGAAGTGTTCTCCATCTGAAGGGTACCACCCCCGATCCATATCACTACCCTCGGATCGTCATTGTACCTCTCATGAAGACTGGAGAGGCTGAGAAACAGGAGGAGACTTCTAGTTTTCAAGTTCTCTTGACGCGGATGTTTCCTCCAGTGTACCTTCCACGAAATTCCAAATCTTGTTTGTTTCCACTGCATACGTGATCGGGTGTAGAATGCTGAGAACATTGCAATTATCTTTAATTGGAATGTATATTTGTTTTATCTTTATTGTTATAAATCCTGTTTAGAGGTGTGCTAATTTCCACTGTTGTTATTTTCTTTCTTATTGCTTCCACCTATCTTCAATCTTCAGTTTCAGTCATTACCACTGCCATGTATGTTTTATCAGTTTATTTTTCATACTATTATTCAAACTCAGACATACGTATGTTTCGAATGGGGTATCCTTCCTTCTTTCATCTGTAAATAGAAATGGGATTTCTATAAATTGAGTATGGCTCGTATTGCACTTACGCAGACGTTCAAGCTAAGTACTGATGGCAGGGTTGTTCCATTATCCGATTCAACCCTTTTTGGCACTCTTTATTATATATCGTTGATTTATGGCATGCCTCTCATAGGATGAGAGGGAGTGTCCAATAAATTAGCCTTTCGCGAGCAACAATTTCAGTTTCAGTTTATACCAAGTGTCGTTGCTAACTCGGGTATTTAAGCACAGAGCAATTATGGCATTATGTAACCCACAACAATTACGTACTGTGGGATTACTCTTTGTCCTCCGCCTGGTTTCTGTTTACTCGTTTACTTGCACAAACTCTATTTCGTGTTGAATTGCTACACTTGCAGGCTGGATGTCTCCACAAGCTGCATTAGATATTGGACCTTTGGTGTATATATCCGCGGGACCCTGTGTCATGCCAGGAATGATATAGATATTTGCTGCGGAAACCCATCTACTGAGCGGGGACATGCTGAAGTAGTTCTTCCCTAGCCTTGTTTCATATTGCCACTGATATGAACATTACTCACAACTGTTTAAAAGAATTGTTAAGTGGCAAGAATAAGCCAGTGGGCAAGATCTCCAAACAGTGAAAAACGCAGCAATAACAATCAAAGAGGACAACGAAAATGTTAATCAAAACTTGTATTTATTGCATATAAATCTTAAATCAAAGCCACAAAAAAATTATATATATATTCTATATATATATACTATATATATATATATATATATATATATATATATATAGATATATATATATATAATAATAATATATATATATATATATAATATTATATATATATATATATTATATATATAACCGATTAGGGTGTACTAATAAAACTTTACCTAAAAATACCCTCATACCCTCATTCACACGATAGAACTAGAGGCAGTAATTAGGAAGAGGAAGGAAAACAACATATTTATAGAAAGCCCTGGAAACTTTAGAAGATAATGAAAGGAGAAAAGGACCTTAATCGTAGATTATACAATTACCCAAAAATATTAACCTACATAAATATAAATCGCTAACACAAATAACAATTAAAGGTGGTTGATCGCAGAAATTATATGGGTGGTAGCACCACCACTCAAACACACACGGCTGTCAATCAACTGTTCCTTGATCACAAAGGGGTCTGCAGCCGGAGGATACACTGACCCGCGTCAGTAACGTCAGTAACGAATAATTCAGTTTATATCCTTACTGGCTATCCAAAAAGAATAAACTTTTTCGCGGCTCCGGAGGTTGCAGGACGAAAGCAGGACCAGGGAAAAGACAGGATGCCCTCCCAAGGGCAGCAGGCAGGTCCAGAGATGCAGAGACGTAGATGAAGGGGAGTACTTATAGTGCCCTCCACAGCACGCAGGAAGGGCGCCCGATCAGGGCACAGGAGATGTCTCACAGACAAGAAGGCTGCAGCTTCCACAACGACTTCACTTCCGTCAGAGAGGATTACCAACGTCCTCCGTAATACAGTTTAAAAGGGCCTTCAGAGTGTATAAGCCGAATTCATCCTCAGCCAACGGTCCCCACCAAAAGCGAGGCAACGATCCGCAAGTCACCAAACATCCAATCGAATGAATACATGGGAAGAGAGAGAAAAAAAAAACTCTCATGGGCGAGGGACCACTTAATAATAACAACCTTCGGTAGCAGCGAGAAAAACCATAACCAGTTTTTTTTTTTTTTTTTGTCGCGTAAAAAAAGAAAATGAAATTGAAAGTAACTGACGGGAATACATTTTACAGACCACGAATAAAAATTAAATCAATTATTACTACCAAGATAACGTACCAAGTAGAATCATATGTTTTCACACCGGCAGGTTTGCTATTTGACTGGAATTATGAGAATATACTCCAGGAGAAAAATAAAAACCTCGATGATAATGAAAATGGTGAGTAAAGTAATTATCGATAATGAAGAGTGGTGCGAGTGAACAAAGCATATAATTTTAATATTAGTTTATTTTTTCTTGATTTGGCTTTTATTTCATTATTCATCTCTTTTGTTTTGTTATTATTTTTTTATAGCTTATTTTGATTGTCTGTCTTTTGGTTTTACTAGCCTTATTCCTTTATTCCCGCCCTTTCCTGTAAAGAGGGCTACAGCTTCTTCGGCTGTCACTCTAACAGAAGAAGGTCATGACGCCCCTTTGTATGAAATATTAAAGTGGGCAGTTTTTTTATCTAATATTATCTTGTGTTCTTGATCTCTAGAGAAGTGAAGAATGGTGGAATCTATAAACGGTCACTTCTTCGATTTATTTTGATACGAGAATGATTCCACTGTGCTTGCTGCATTTTTGTTTTATTTTCCTCTGGATTTCTACCGAGATAGTTAGAAAAATGTTTCTTCATGCACATGAAGACATCACTTTCTTTTCTCTCTCATCCGAAGCCTCTTTCACAGAGGAGGTAATACTTCTCCCTTCATTCAGTATTAGTGATGTTTCCCACCATGCTTTGCGAATATTTTGCACTATCTCTGTGTTAAAGCTTTTCACGTTCATACGCAAACGAGACAGAAAAAAAGGTTAAAAAAAATAATAAAAAAAAAGGTAAACGAGTGTGACGCCTAAACACGCCTTTCGGTATCGTGACCTGCTCTGACACCAATCGTGAAGGAGGAGGTTGGAGAGAAATTCTCTGAGGATTTTGGTAAAGTTGCCACGATGCAAAGGTAAAGAAATGTGGAAAGAAAGTCATTAATTTCACTAGGGGCTTTAAAAACACAATATTATTATTATTATTATTATTATTATTATTATTATTATTATTATTATTATTATTATTATTATTATTATTATTATTTTATTATTATTATTATTATTATTATTATTATTATTATTATTATTATTATTATTATTATTATTTTATTATTATTATTATTATTATTATTATTATTATTTAGGAAGCAGACCCTCTCTCAAGCATACTTTATTAAAAGTAATGGCTACTTCAGCAGCGTTACACTTGTAGAGATTCTTCTCTATTTTGCGAATAGCGGCTTTTTCCGTGCTACTTAAACAGGCTAGTAGAGCGCCTATAGAGGTCATGGTAAAATACAGGGTCAAAATAGGTGTATATATTTGAATTTTACAGATAAACTATGATACCATAGTCATCAAAGTCATTAACGATTTTTTCTCTCTCTCTCTCTCTCTCTCTCTCTTTCTTAAAGCGAGCTTTCGTCTGGAGCTGCCAGACATCCTCGGGCTGGGAAGCTGAGGGTGGACTGATCTTGGTGCGGTGTCCGTCCTCCTTATATCTGTGGCTGACAGCAGGGGGTCTGCCCCATGCTTGTCTCCTATTGGCTGGTGGCGGCTCCAGACGAAAGCTCGCTTTAAGAAAGAGAGAAAGAAGAGAGAGAGAGAGAGAGAGAGAGAGAGAGAGAGAGAGAGAGAAAATCGTTAATGACTTTGATGACTATGGTATCATAGTTTATCTGTAAAATTCAAATATATACACCTATTTTGACCCTGTATTTTACCATGACCTCTATAGGCGCTCTACTAGCCTGTTTAAGTAGCACGGAAAAAGCCGCTATTCGCAAAATAGAGAAGAATCTCTACAAGTGTAACGCTGCTGAAGTAGCCATTACTTTTAATAAAGTATTATTATTATTATTATTATTATTATTATTATTATTATTATTATTATTATTATTATTATTATTATTATTATTATTATTATTATTATTTGAGAATGCTTTGGTAGATTTTTACTTTAATACCAGTCAACGGTCTAAAAGCGGAGACATGAACAAAGACGGTAAGCATGCAGTTGAAGTGAAATGTAGTTGCTGTAACCTGAGAGTAATATTCACTAAGGGAGATGTCAAGTCAGGCTTTCACTTCAATGCAGTAGGATGTTCAGACTTAAAAAAAAAAGCGTATTGTTACACATGGGAAAAGAACTGCCATTTCTAATTAAATATTTTTGCTCGGTATTGTGTCTATCATCGTGATCACCATGGAATCATTTTTGACTGTTTTATAGATGTGTATCTCAAAAGAACTAGGTTAGATAACCTCAGTATCATCTGCCGGAAAAGGTCCTTTGACCGTATGCGCCAGACAAACCAGTGTTTACTTTTCAAACATAACGAACGATAAATTAAATTTAGCATATATTATAACTGAGCCTAGGCAAAATACTGTCAGAGCATTCGATTCTTTGTTTTTTTCTTTTTCCTTTTTCCATGGGGCATAGCTGTGTGTAAGATAGTACAACTATAGTTATCTGAACAGGGGATATCATACTAAGCTCATATTGAACTAAACTTTTTTATACTTATTCACTTAAACAATACTTAGAAAAGTAATTTAAACAGCCTTAACACACAGATTAATATAATTATTAACACCTTACAATTAACAACAAACACGCTGAAGGTGGCAAGCCAAATAGTACATTCGTGTGTTAGACCGCTTTATAGTTAAATGGGATTCCTGTCGACGAAAGGACCTCATCCAAAACGTAGACGAAGCGAGAAAGTCCTATTCAGTGAATATGTTTAGCTCGTAACCACTCTGTCCTATAAATATGAACAATATCACTATTAGTGACATGGAAACGGTAAGTCAAATTAAATTTCCCCAGAATTACTCAAAATTAAGCTGCTTAAATTTTTACAGGGCTTCGCACAAAATAAAATTAACCAAAGCCATAAACTTCATAATAATGCAACCTTTGACGCAAATAACCTGGAAATTTTATATGAATAAATTGACTCAAAAGGACCTAGAATAGTTATTTAATAATTAAGGATTTAGCAAGACCTTTACTTAAATATAAATGAAAGTACTGGCAATAACAAGGAATCGAACTAAAACCCGCTTCCTTCAGTTGAACCCCATACCTGTTATTGTCCAGAGAGGCATATAAGTGGAAGTGACGACGACGTTCACCACAAGAGCAAGTTGCAGATAAAGGAGCCAATTATGCGACACAACAAGCTAGGACTCCACTTGGGCTCAATCACACACAACGATGCTGAATACATCGAAGTAAACCCTTGGTCATAACTCGATGACGAGGACTTCAGAACTGCATACGTGTCGACGTGGCTCACGGTCGTGGCAAACCAATCGAAGAAGCTATCCAGTGGTCCAGTGGGGGTTTTACAACATCCACATATTGTTTATATTCCTCACTGTATAATTATCGACGAAGAAACGCATCTGTGAAAAACACTTGAACACGAAGATTAGTAATTTCACAGAAGGCTTAAAGGAATAGAGGAGGAGTTGCTGCCATACTGCGGACGGAGTGATGCCTCTTCTGTCTTTCAGTACATAATCATATCGGCTTGTATAGTTATAACAAGGTAATAAGGGAACCAATGGAAGAGGGTTAAGAATGAAAACAAACTAATTCAATACCAACTTAAAACTATCAAACAACTACTTACTCCCTTTGAGTCAAAATATGGGGTTAATACAAACAAAAATGGAAAGTTACGAATTATATTCGTAATTTTCTGGACACATATTTTCTGTTCTTGAAGCTAATTTCCCTGAAAATATATGATTTAGTTTTCAGAGAACTGATTGTAGCATTGTTGGAATACTGCTTTCTTGTTTGATCATTAAAGGGTCTACAGCTTCTGAACAAAATTGCTTCAAGTGGCTGTTCCATTTTTGGGGGTCTCTTAGGCTTTGTAGTGGCAATAGTTTGTGTGAGGAAATACCATATAATATCTTACGAAAGAGTGGTATATATATAAATATATATATATATATATATATATATATATATATATATATATATATATATATATATATGTGTGTGTGTGTGTGTGTGTGTGTGTGTGTGTGTGTGTGCGTGTGTGTGTATGCGTGTTTGTGTGTATATATATTATACACAGATGATTATATATTTATATGTATATATACACCCATATTCATATGTATATATATATATATATATATATATATATATATATATATATATATATATATATATATATATATATATATGCACATATCCGGTATATATCGATTGGACGTGGTGTGTCGACACCAACGTCCCCGCCCTTTGAAATATTGTTTTCATCTTCGGAGAGATGCAATTTGCTGGCTTGAAATGTGAGCCTTCTTGAGGAAAGTGACAAGTTGTTTAATTCATTGTATCGCTTTCTATTTTCTGTACCCTGTGTGTTCTTGGCGTGATAAATTAACCGATACACATTCTCTCTCTCTCTCTCTCTCTCTCTCTCTCTCTCTCTCTATCTGTCTCTCTCTCTCTCTCTCTCTTCTGTCTTGTTTTTAGAACTATATTTTATCTGACTGTCGGTGTGGCTGCCTACCTATATCTTCACTTTTTTCTGCAAAGATTCTGATACATATCCCTTACTGTGGAATCATGAAGACATCAGTTACATTTAGATAAATGTTCTGCTATCCGCACCAGCGTATTACCTGAAGATAATAAAGATGAATAGTTACTAATGCCTCGTATACTTCCCAGAAAAATAATTTCCAATGCATATTTTTCGGAAAGGACTCATAGAATATCTTCCCGCCACACATCTGTAAATTATGATAGGTAAGCATTTATATTTGAGTAACGCGTATTACGAAGACGTTTGATGTTGAGGACAGGATACTCGTGAAAAAGAAATGAGCTCCTTGACATTTTTTTCGTGTGATTTGCCCGTAAACAAAACTAGGTTCAATTTTATATTAGGTCGATTCAGTAATGAAATAAAACACTCGGTTATTTTAGAGCTTCCTTTGTTATTGTAAATAGTTTTTATATTTACGTTTTCATTTTCTTTCCATGATAAAATCATGTTTAGGATTCGAATAAAGTTTTATAAATTGGGAAAAATTCGAAAATCATCCGCTTAGAGCTGACCGTGAACTGTGCTTTCTATTATCATTTAAGAACGAGGGTTCTATTTTGTTCAGACATTCAATATCTTCCCTATTAGTTTGCTATTTTCCGTTTTGACAACAGCTTCCCTATTACTCTTTGTTGTTTTCCGTTTTGACAACATCTATTCCGTTACTCTTAGTCCCCCCCCCCCCACCCCCCGTTTTATTTTAATTTGTAAATGTACCTCTATGCACTCATAATTTGTGTGTTGATTCAATTTTCAGTGATTTTTACACTAACGATCACTAAGTCTTAGGTGGACTTCATATATACCATCATAAAACGGTTCCAAAGTACCTCTGATACACAACCATTATTTCATTGATCAACTAAGAGACTTTCTTAAGAATTTTGAGAAACTGACTTCTAGAACACCTTGGTGAATGAATCAGTGAGGTTTCTTTGAGCACTGCTTTGCTCTTAGAAGGAAAGGAAGTATGACAAATGAGTTCGCAGTCATTCCAAAATCCATGAAATAGTGAGGAAATCGAACTCTGCAATTTCTCCAGCGCTAAAAACTGTTATGCCAACAGAACAGGGAGAGTGGTAGAGCTACCCTGGGGATTTCATATCGAAACTGTTATTGTCTTTAATTAAAATAGATTTAAGCAGAATTCAGTGAATCATCGGTAGAAAAGTTCATGGAGATTCAAAGTGACTGTTAATTAATATATAACAAATATATACATAGATTAATTACTAATCATTGCATAGATATGTATTTGGTGGGCAGTGCCTATCGGTATGTTACCGAAGGATTTGCAGCGTCGCCTCTGATCGAATATTGTCATTTAAAGGAAGAAACAAATATTATTTTTAATGCTTTAATGGAACTGAAAACTTATTTGCGTTACAACCCTATCTGATTATTTTTTGTTTACTTTATTTTACCTGCATCACCCAAGATGGTATATATATATATATATATATATATATATATATATATATATATATATATATATATATATATATATATATATATATATATATATATATTTGATGATTGAAGCTTCAAGGAAATTAATAGTCCTGTGTATAGCTTATTGGTACGTTTTTTTTTATTCCAGATAATAACGATAATAAAGAATATGCAAAGTGAAAATAGTTTAAGCATTCAGAACTGAACTTTATTGAAAACAGTTAAAAACCAAAATCATAAATTATTATTATTAAGTATTTGTTTTCTTTTTTATTTCTCTTTCCCTCCTACCCACCTTCCACTGTAATCAGAGGTGAATACCCATAACTGCTGTCTGCTGAATTTATGTACAATTATGAAATTAAATATCCCCTTGAAACTCCAGATTTTCATATTTTCAGGACTGTACTGGAGTGGCAAAATACTTTTTTTTTTTTTTTCTTTTTTTTAAATACAAGAGTAAAAGGGTATGATTGTCAGCCATATTCTTGGACATCACTTTTATGGAAATATATTTATTCTTACCTTAAACTAAACTGAGAGACTCTGCCTCTCTTTCCGTCTCTCTCTGATAACTCTTACAAGTATACGATTATATCATAAGATTATAGAATTATTCTGAAGTAAACACAAGAAGTTTCTGTGATGTTGGATTGGGAAATTTATCTCCCAGAACGGTCTGATCTGTTCGCAGTGTTGTTTCAGCCAAAGCCGCTCTAATTGACGGTAAATAACACGTTCCCTTTGTTATCTGCTGCGGTTTGGTGGTGTTTCCTGTGGATAATTGGAGGTCGGATTCATGCTCTTTCAGACATATCCCTGCCAGAGGGTTTTGTTGGTTTCTATTCGTTATATCCTTCCTGAGGAAAGTAGTAACTTCTTATTATTCTAACGAAATTAGACCCAAAACAAAAGAATGAATGTAAATAGTGTCAATAATCACGTAAGGAAATCCTTATCTCAAAACCTTGGTAAGTTGCTTTAAAGGGTTTCTTTGACAGCACCCATCAATAACCGCGAAAGATTGGCTGTAAGAGTCACACGGGAATGGGGGAGGGATATATTCTCTCCCTCTTTTATTCTTTACAAATATCGTTACCAGCACCGTTTCATAATTATGGTTACTGTAATCTCAGTTTATAGTAAAGAGTCAGAAAATCAACGTGGCCACAGCTGTCTTGAATATGAATTTATCTATGCACGTATGGTTAGTATCAGCAAACAGGGCAGACACAATATTTTCGTTTCAGGTCTTCAAAGAGAAATTTCGTTCTTATCCCCGGTACTCAAACCACCAAAGCAGTCTTATTTATAGAAGTGTTATTCTGAACATTGTCAGCAGCTCTGCTTGATAATAATGCCAACACCATTTCCATGGCCATTTTGTGCACCCCGGGCTTGGCAGTTCTATCGATACTTGGACTTTAATGGAGACCAACACTTACTGATGAAATTTACTTCTGCACATTTTCTATTTTCAACCTTGGATTTCATTGATTTTCCCATTATGGCAACTTGCAAACTGATCAATTTCAGCTCTAAACTTTCAGGTTAAATATGGGCTCACTTCTAACAGCATACGGAGCACCAAAGTCTTTTTTAACAGATTTTCTTGATATATTATGGCTTAAATCTTTTGGACGGCTCACCGAATAGCTGATATATAGTTATTCTTTTATAACTGTAACATGTGTGCTGCTGAATATTAAAATAGTTTACATTAGCGGGATGCATATGTACACTTGCAACAGTGTTTCATATATTTGACACGGATCTTCTTTATAGGATTGTATTTAAAATTTTAAATATAATAATCTCATCTCGATCAAAATCATTACACGTGTTTCGTCCGTTTTACATTCAATTTCACGTTTATTTTTGAAATTCAGTATTGTGGAAAATGTACCATTAGTAAATATTCCCATTCGACAGGATTTCACGTAAAAATTCAATTTAGTTTATCTTGCTGATTATACTTACGGTAAAAAATTCAAGGAATTCGCTGCCCACTGCTGCAGAGTTCTCTCTCTCTCTCTCTCTCTCTCTCTCTCTCTCTCTCTCTCTCTCTCTCTCTCTCTCTCTCTCTCCCTCTCTCTGAATCCATTAGCATAATTCCAACAATTGTGATTTGGCCAAATATGTGATGCATCGATTGGGTGATTTTTTAAAGTTTGCATGCAAATGGTTATTAATGCTCTTTATTATATCGCTCTTTCGTTTTCATATTATCCTTTTATCTTTTCCTAAAGACTGTAGGGTCATAAATTTCTGCGTTCGCTTCGGTTTTTTTATATTTCCTATAATTTCAAATTTCTTATGGTGACTGTCATTGAATGATTTCTAGTTTTGTTTATCCGTGCCATTGGATGTAAGATCTGCTATTGGAACTTCAGAAAGTCAAGCGAAAATTCAATGTTTTACTACCCTAATAAATTCTCATTGTATTTTAATAATTTACTTAATTTTTTTGTGTATTTGTTTGTTAATTCATCTGTTTTTCTAATAACTGATCTTCTCTTCCCTCTTTCCTCTTCCCTTATTCCCCTTTATTTTCTGTTACTTTATTCAAATGAATACCATATTCATTCGAAGCTTGAATTTAAAGTCAGTAATAATAATAATAATAATATTAATAATAATAATAATAATAATAATAATAATAATAATAATAATAATAATAATAATAATAATAATAATAATATTAATAATAATAATAATAATAATAATAATAATAATAATCTCAGGCTGTTGATTACTGTCGTTGTGGTGATCAGTTGCTGGATGACGACCTCCAAGTACCTGACCGTCTTCCCCTACAATTGGGTTGAATACCTGGTTGCCGGACGAAGCTCCTCTGTTGCCAGAGGTTCCATTTACATCGTTGTCGTTTATTCCTTCATTTCTTTCTATCATTGCTGAGTTTTGCTATTTAACCCATAGCTGGACCCTACCCCATCAGGGATAGGTACTCATTTACAGCTGAGTAGACTGAGGAAATTATGGTAAAGATCCTTTCCCAAGGAATCAACGCCGAGGAGAGCGGTCACCCATCCAACGACTGACCAGCCCCAATGTTGCTTAACTTGACTTAAGTCTATTGACGACCTAACCCACTCCTCCACGGCGCCAAATAATAATTAACAGCGGCACAAGATCAGGCCCTAAGAACCAGATATGTTCAAAGTACGATAGACGGAAATAACATCTCTCCCATATGTAGGAAGTGCAATACGAAAAATGAAACCATAAACCACATAGCAAGCGAATGCCCGGCACTTGCACAGAACCAGTACAAAAAGAGGCATGATTCAGTGGCAAAAGCCCTCCACTGGAGCCTGTGCAAGAAACATCAGCTACCTTGCAGTAATAAGTGGTACGAGCACCAACCTGAAGGAGTGATAGAAAACGATCAGGCAAAGTTCCTCTGGGACTATGGTATCAGAACGGATAGGGTGATACGTGCAAACAGACCAGACGTGACGTTGATTGACAAAGTCAAGAAGAAAGTATCACTCATTGATGTCGCAATACCATGGGACACCAGAGTTGAAGAGAAAGAGAGGGAAAAAATGGATAAGTATCAAGATCTGAAAATAGAAATAAGAAAGATATGGGATATGCCAGTGGAAATCGTACCCATAATCATAGGAGCACTAGGCACGATCCCAAGATCCCTGAAAAGGAATCTAGAAAAACTAGAGGCTGAAGTAGCTCCAGGACTCATGCAGAAGAGTGTGATCCTAGAAACGGCACACATAGTAAGAAAAGTGATGGACTCCTAAGGAGGCAGGATGCAACCCGGAACCCCACACTATAAATACCACCCAGTCGAATTGGAGGACTGTGATAGAGCAAAAAAAAAAAAAAAAAAAAAAAAAAAAAAAAAAAAAAAAAAAAAAAAAAAAAAAATAATAATAAATAATTAAGAGCATCAAGGAAATAGATACCCTAATCCAGACTGTAAGGATTGTATCTGGGGACATCAGGATGGAGTTTGGAAT
The DNA here is from genome assembly GCF_015104395.2 of Macrobrachium nipponense. Lineage (NCBI taxonomy): Eukaryota > Metazoa > Arthropoda > Malacostraca > Decapoda > Palaemonidae > Macrobrachium > Macrobrachium nipponense. The sequence goes on along the minus strand of NC_087206.1, from coordinate 98,595,700 downwards.
AGAAAAATGCGCCTTAGTCAACATACAAAAGGGCAAAGTAACGAGAACTGAAGGGATAAAGCTACCAGATGGGAGCAACATCAAACACATAGATGAGACAGGATACAAATACCTGGGAATAATGGAAGGAGGGGATATAAAACACCAAGAGATGAAGGACACGATCAGGAAAGAATATATGCAGAGACTCAAGGCGATACTCAAGTCAAAACTCAACGCCGGAAATATGATAAAAGCCATAAACACATGGGCAGTGCCAGTAATCAGATACAGCACAGGAATAGTGGAATGGACGAAGGCAGAACTCCGCAGCATAGATCAGAAAACCAGGAAACATATGACAATACACAAAGCACTACACCCAAGAGCAAATACAGACAGACTATACATAACACGAAAGAAAGGAGGGAGAGGACTACTAAGTATAGAGGACTGCGTCAACATCGAAAACAGAGCACTGGGCAATATCTGAAAACCAGTGAAGACGAGTGGCTAAAGAGTGCATGGGAAGAAGGACTAATAAAAGTAGACGAAGACCCAGAAAAAATATACAGAGACAGGAGAATGACAGACAGAACAGAGGACTGGCACAATAAACCAATGCACGGACAATACATGAGACAGACTAAAGAACTAGCCAGCGATGACACATGGCAATGGCTACAGAGGGGAGAGCTAAAGAAGGAAACTGAAGGAATGATAACAGCGGCACAAGATCAGGCCCTAAGAACCAGATATGTTCAAAGAACGATAGACGGAAATAACATCTCTCCCATATGTAGGAAGTGCAATACGAAAAATGAAACCATAAACCACATAGCAAGCGAATGCCCGGCACTTGCACAGAACCAGTACAAAAAGAGGCATGATTCAGTGGCAAAAGCCCTCCACTGGAGCCTGTGTAAGAAACATCAGCTACCTTGCAGTAATAAGTGGTACGAGCACCAACCTCTGGGAGTGATAGAAAACGATCAGGCAAAGATCCTCTGGGACTATGGTATCAGGACGGATAGGGTGATACGTGCAAACAGACCAGACGTGACGTTGATTGACAAAGTCAAGAAGAAAGTATCACTCATTGATGTCGCAATACCATGGGACACCAGAGTTGAAGAGAAAGAGAGGGAAAAAATGGATAAGTATCAAGATCTGAAAATAGAAATAAGAAGGATATGGGATATGCCAGTGGAAATCGTACCCATAATCATAGGAGCAATAGGCACGATCCCAAGATCCCTGAAAAGGAATCTAGAAAAACTAGAGGCTGAAGTAGCTCCAGGACTCATGCAGAAGAGTGTGATCCTGGAAACGGCACACATAGTAAGGAGAGTGATGGACTCCTAAGGAGGCAGGATGCAACCCGGAACCCCACACTATAAATACCACCCAGTCGAATTGGAGTACTGTGATAGAGCAAAAAAAAAAAAAAAAAATAAAAAAAATAACAATATCATCCAAACCCCTTTGTGATTTTTGAAACGATGTTATAGGGGTATTATTTTCGTTTTCGCCTGTGTAGCTGTTGGTTATTTTCATTCTTAGGTGTCATCTCATTTTCCCTTATGGGAAATAATTTTATTTCTTTGATATTCGAAAATGCCTTTTCCTTTTGCGTTTCACTCGTTTTTCAATGTGTCCGGTATTCTTCCTTCATCTATCTATCACTGAGATATGAGTGTTACTATCAGACGAGAGAGCGGTTTCCCATGTGATTTGCCTTTGAACGAACATGAAACTTTCAGCTATTTTGAAAGCTTGTGTCGGATTTTAAAGATGTGGTGTTGTAAAATCAAGCACGGATATGAATATTTTTGTTTGACTTTCTTTTTCTCTAGCCATCTTTTATCGAGCCTTGTGTATCCTTTCTGTCTTCTGCTCTTTCTGCATGATTTCCTGTTAATTACAGGATCTGTAATTAATAACCGTGCTCCGGCCATGACTCTTAACATTTATGCTTACACCTTTCTTGTATCTCCTCCATTTTCCATGTTTCTGCTTTTGCTTCTCACTACCCTGACATCTACAAACAGCAGCCGTTTAGCACTTCACTCAACACTTTTTTTTTTATCTTACACCTTTGCGCTTACATTTAATTTCCTTCTCTTTATATTAAATTTCTCAGTCCATAACGATTTTGAACAACCAAGGAGATGTAAAACACTTTTCTCAAAATCACTTTTATACCAACACATTTACTTGCAATACTGCATATTTTGACACATTTTTAATTTTCTCATAAGAGCTATTAATTAGCTCCACAAATCACCTTACATTGCTTTTATACATCCTCAACACTCAACATTACACGCCTGCTAATACTACCATGAACATTTTATGTCTCGTTGTATACCACATTTACCTTTTTTTCCTCAACACTGAAACTTCCCAAATAAATTCCTCCATAACAAATAGATCCGTTTGTTCCCTTTATAGTTATCCACATTTCTCCACTACTTTGCTCTACCTTTCTCTGCCCATCACAGTAAACAAAATCTACAAATTACAAGATGTTAATTTGGGGGTGGGGGGGAGGTGCCTATTAACCAGTATAGCTGTTATGCTTTCTGTTAGTTCCATTATGCCAGCGTCATCCAGCTCGTATTAACTTTCTTCGTTCAGAAACTTTGAGAAATTCTTCCACCATCGGCACAGTATTCCCTTATTCTCAGATTTAATTCACACATTTTCATTTTATATAAACTTTGGTGGATTTCCATATTTTAAGTGAAGTAATAAAATAACCGAGAAAAGCTCATAACAAACTTTACCAAAGGTAAGTTGTTGAGAGAGATGAAATGATTTTTTCTGAGAAAGAAATATTGGTCAGATGGGAGAGTGACTGATCTGAGGAAAAGTGCCTGAGACAAGTGTTTTGTGTGATTAGAAATGGAATGATACGACCACCCTGCGGTAGGTCCTGCGTGTCGTAAAAGGCGACTAAAAGGATCCTTACATTTTAGTAAAAGGCTAGGCCCACCGCCAAGAACTGTGGAAACTGCTGCTTTTCAGTCTTACTTTTTAGTAAAATGCTAGGCCCACCGCCAAGAACTAGAAACTGCTGCTTTTCAGTCTTACTTTTTAGTAAATGGCTAGGCCCACCGCCAATAACTGGAAACTGCTGCTTTTCAGTCTTACTTTTTAGTAAATGGCTAGGCCCACCGCCAATAACTGGAAACTGCTGCTTTTCAGTCTTACTTTTTAGTAAAATGCTCCCGCAACCGCAAGACTGGAAACTGCTGCTTTTCAGTCTTACTTTTTAGTAAATGGCTAGGCCCACCGACAAGAACTGGAAACTGCTGCTTTTCAGTCTTACTTTTTAGTAAAATGCTAGGCCCACCGCCAAGAACTGGAAACTGCTGCTTTTCAGTCTTACTTTTTAGTAAAATGCTAGGCCCACCGCCAAGAACTGGAAACTGCTGCTTTTCAGTCTTACTTTTTAGTAATGGCAGGCCCCACCGGGGGGGGGGAAAGAAACTGGAACGTGCTTTTCAGTCTTACTTTTTGTAGTACAATGCTAGGCCCACCGCCCCCAGAACTGGAAACTGACTGGCTTTTCAAAGTCTACTTTTTATAAAATGCTAGGCCCACCGCCCAAGAATGGAAACTGCTGCTTTTCATCTTTTTATTTTTAGTAAAATGCTAGGCCCACCGCCAAGAACTGGAAACTGCTGCTTTTCAGTCTTACTTTTTAGTAAAATGCTAGGCCACCGCAAGAACGGAAACTGCTGCTTTTCAGTCCCTTCCTTTTTATTAAAAGTAAAATGTAAAGTCCGCCAGAACTGGCCCCCGAAACTGCTGCCTTGCAGTCTTACTTTTTAGTAAAAGGCTGGGCCCACCGCCAATAACTGGAAACTGCTGCTTTTCAGTCTTACTTTTCAGTAAAAGGCTAGGCCCACCGCCAAGAACTATGGAAACTGCTGCCTTGCAATCTTACTTTTTAGTAAAAGGCTAGGCCCACCGCCAATAACTGTGGAAACTGCTGCCTTGCAGTCTTACATTTTAGTAAAAGGCTAGGCCCACCGCTAATAACTGTGAAAACTGCTGCCTTGCAGTCTTACTTTTCAGTAAAAGGCTAGGCCCACCACCAATAACTGGAAACTGCTGCCTTGCAGGTGGACTTTTTGGTCAAAGACTAGGCCCACTGCCAATAGCTGTGGTTGATGACAGCAAGGGCTTGCGGTCGTAAAAACCACTTTGCCAAATAATATACCATGCCTGATGTAAGGAAAGGCGCATCAGGCAACCGACCCCTAAGTGTTTGTATAACAGAAGAAAAAATGGAATGATACAGAGACAGAAAAAAGAAATAAGACATAGTTACAAAATTTTGTAATAAGGGAAAACAGATCGTTAAAGGAGTGTGGAATGGCTCATGTTTGCGGAATTATACATCAAGCTAATGGTACGAGGTTTAAACTGAAAATTAGACACTAGTGAAAGTTTAAAATTATATTAAAAATAGAAAGTTGTGAATCATAAATGTGAGCATGAATGTGGTAAGATAAAAGGGTAAGGGGAGATCAGTAATATGAAGTAATAAATAACAATATGGATTTTAGGAGAATCGAAATTATTACGAAATAAAATTACTGAATGGCTGTAGGGTGAAAAAAGGCGTGATTCGTGGAAGAGGGAAAGCAAAGGAGTTATTATGGTGTATTCCAAAGATTGGGACGAGAACTGCAACGTCTATGGAAGCCATAGTGGTAGGATATGGAAGGCTTGTGAGCCAGATGTCCTTGATCGAAAAGTTATGTCGTTGTTAAATGCAAATTATAGGAAAATGAAGCTGCTTAGATGAACTGCCTGTGTTGCGCATGCGTCGTGAAGAGAACTTAAATGCTGAGTATCGTGTAGGAGCGTAGAAATGGTAGCAAGTGTCAGTGAAGCAATGAATCAGTGTTTTAAGATGGCTTGACCGTGCGGACGTAGTGGAGGGCGATAGCTTGAGCAAAGAATCTAAGAAGGAGAAGGAGAGGACGACCTAGGAAGCACTGGGTCGGTAGGGTGAAGAGAAGATAGAAAAGGCGAATCTTAATATCATAGATGCGCGTGAGTGCTCGCAAGGTAGAATGGGAGGGCACAGCGAGAGTGTCGTTCTTCGACTGTTGACAGACATTCTTTGTAGGTGTATGAAACGATCAATGTTTGGCAAATTTCGTTTGCAAAAGTTCATCTGCAATTCAACAGAAAGTATAACTGTAGTGGTGGCTTTGGTGTTTCCAGGACAAACCTCTCTCTCTCTCTTCTCTCTCTCTCCTCTCTCCTCTCTCTCTATCTCTCTCTCTCTCTCTCTCGCCCCTCTCTCTCCTCTCTCTCTCTCTCTCTCTCTCTATATTATATATATATATATATATATATATATATAATATATTATATATATATATATATATATATATATATATATATATTCAGAAGTTTGTATTTGTTGTATGTAGTAATCCCTCAGCATTGATACATTCACTGAAATTTGTAGTTTAGCATACTATACAGGTTTAACATGACATTCAAAGAAAAAAAGCTACTGTAAAATACTCTCAAGAAGACACTCACTAGTTCAATCGAGCTTCGAGAGAGAAGCTGACATAAATGTACATATACCGTAAATAAGAGAACAGAAATCATACTTAGAACGTAAATTATATTCGTTATGCAGTTTAGATCTAGAAGTGGCATTTCCCTCAAGATTAGCATCATATAACTCGATGACCATTAAGAACAGATTTTTAATTTAAATAGTTACTCAGCGCTGAAGCTCTTCACTCGAGGACTCCATCGCTTGGCTCTTATGTGAACTCCAACTCCCCGATCCTTTTGTCTCGCGAAAAAAGAAAAAAAAAATAGAAGCTATAGTGATGTGATGATGTGAGACTAACTACTTCTTTTGGAAAATTCTTCTTATTTGTAAGTCAGTGTTTCAAGAATAATTTAGTTAGGTTAATGAGATGTGGATAATTTCCTTAAAACTATTGCAATTAACACCATATTTTAGTTTCATTTGTCATTCACCATTCTTATGAAAAAATGCAATAATCAAACATATTTCATCGTCTTTTAAATGCTGTCTATAACTGAATTTTGAGTTGTGGTAAAAGAAACAAAACATCCACGTAGGTATTAGCCAAAATCCTGCGTTACTCAACCTGCTTAGGAGGCCACCGATGCGGCGACTGTGTTATTGTTTGATAAGCAAACGTAATTGGGCTCATTGATTTATAATCATGGATTGTGTAACATGTCCTCTCTTGCAGACTCTCCACGAAAACAGCTCTAAATAGGTCCATATAACGTTGGGGCAGGGAAAGCCATTGATCTGGTTTTGCATCGACCTGATATGCGCCTTCATGTGTATAATATACTATATGCTACAACGTATTCCCTAACCTGTCTTTACTTTCAAAGTTTTATAGTTTATGTTTTTCCATGGTTCATACGTAATGCATCGTCTGGTGCATGTTTTCCTTAAATTTCTATTATTGCTAAATTTATTTAATCATATGACCAGTTGATTTTCTATACATAGTAGGTACTACCTATCCCACAATTTGCCGTCTCTCAACACACTATTTTCATTTCTTAAAATCATTCTTTTGTTACAGGGGGAGTGGGTCGCTATTCTCATTCCCTGAGTTCAAGAATTCATCAATCGAGATTCTCTCTCTCTCTCTCTCTCTCTCTCTCTCTCTCTCTCTCTCTCTCTCTCTCTCTAGTTCAACCCTATAAGACCTGAATTCATGGCCAATTTTATTTATGCGCAATACACGTAATCAATTCCAATATCCCTCCTCCTTATTGAAGAAATGGCGCTAAAATCTTATTTTTACTCTTTGTACACTTGGCTACATATGACAAAGTGATCTCTGTGAACTTCCGGTAGAAGTCAAAATTATTTTGTATACTGTGTAACCTCAGTTTGTTATAAAATGAAACCTAATGTCCTGATTTGCTTCATAACTATGAACTTAGTGTTCCTAGTTCCTTTAATAGGAAATTCTAGTGAAACTGTTTCTGTGATGCGTTATGGTGGTAATTTTGAATTTCCTCATCTCGCACTGAGTCATGACCTTTCAGCCCTTTGATCTTTCAGTGTAGGAGAAAAAAAAAATGATCTCGTTAGTGATCTTACTATCCTTTGTCTGAAAAGGGTTCTATTCTGCCTACCTCATCTTCCTCTGTCGTCTTTGAAGTGGGATATATCTTTAATATCCGTTTACGTATACGTTTTGTATGGTCTTATGCATTTAATTTTCGAAATGCACAATGTTCCATTCAGATACAACCATAAACGTGACATATTTACTACAGTAGTAAAATCCCGCCTCTTAGGAACTGGATAGCACGGAAGGAATCAGAAAATTTAAACAAGGAAATAATGTCATCGATTGCCATTAGAAGGAAAGAGACAAGCATCGAATCCGTCCATTCTGTCGATTGCTTTCCACAGCGAATGCGGCAATGGTGCCTTGATAACCTTTATGTGACCCCTTAAGGGGAAGGACGAGTCCCTTTCGTCTCGCGGACGCTAAAGGGGACAAGGAAGATACAATGAAACATCACTAGCCATCTGACCTCCACTGAAGAAGAGAGACCGGGAGGACAAGAGTCTTGTTTCACGGATTTGAAAGTTGACATCATGTTGTTAGATTTATCCTATACAATTAAACTGAATATAAAGATACTGGTCTATTACGGGTTCCGTTAGTGGATAAATCCATTTTCCGCCAACGCAGCTGTGGAGGAGTCCGTGTGAACGACCTTAAGTCAACAAACATTTAGAGTGCTCAGCTGTCATTGGCGGCTATTGGTGAGCAGCAGCATCATAACATACGTTAATCTGAAATTACAATATTTCCTTTATTACGAACGCAGTCGTTCAGTTTCTTTTTCAGGAAACTATATTGTGGATAGTTTTCTCTGATCACCCGGTAATGATCAGATTTTGAACTTTTGTTGGAACAGAGCACACATTCAAAGAAATAGATTGCGCTTCAATAGCCGATGTCTTAGCATGACTACGTAAACGATCAATTCACACTAGTGAAATGAAAGGATCCATAACACCTAAGCTGATACAGGAAGGAGATACAAGTTACTGAAGAAAAGACGGTATTGCCCAATTATCCGATAATCCAAAATTTAATGTTACAAAGCTGTAAAACGTAAGTTATAACGGTGTAGAATTTATGACAATTACGAATCAACGATTGCATGAAATATATGTAAACAGATATACTACTGACTAGTCAAACTCAGTTGCCTGGCACGACTACCTGTCTACTTTCTTGCTTCCTAGTTGGGTCACGTTGTCATGGGCTCTCTACGAACCATCGTACTATATCATACTATATTGGGCTTTAGGTCCGTCTGTCTGTCTGTTATTCAATCACGGCTAAACGGCTTCACTGATTTAAAACAAACAAAAACTATTGGATA
>NC_087206.1:98557267-98582267 GCF_015104395.2 Macrobrachium nipponense | reverse complement strand
GCGCATCAATCTCTGATTTTTATTCTTGTACCGATTCAAGAACGTTAAGGGATTATGGTCCGTACAAACTTTAATGGGCACACCTGATGAGGAGAGATAGACATTAAAATGAGTTAATGCTAAGATCAAGGCCAACGTCTCCTTCTCGATTGTGGAATATTTTCTTTGAGGTAAAGTGAGCTTTTTAGAAAAATACGCCACCGGGTGGACGATACCATTTCCGTCAGCCTGACTCAATACCGCACCAACCCCCACATCACTCGCATCAGTGGTAAGCTGGAATGGAGTGTCAAAATTGGGAGCAGTTAACAAAGGCCGACTAATGAGGATCAATTTTATCTTCTCTAATGCCTCCTGAGCCTCCTTACTCCAAACGAAGGTAACATTTTTCTTCAACAAAGCAGTAAGAGGTTCCGCAATGTCTGAAAAATTGCGAATGAATCTACGATAATAGCTTGCCATCCCCAATACCCTTCGCAAATCTTTCCTACATTTAGGAACCTCTACCTTACGAATGGCTTCAATGTTAGCCTCCTTAGGAGCTACCATACCTGCTCCTATCTCATGTCCAAGATATACCACCTTTGCTTTTGCGAAATCCGACTTTCTTAAATTAATAACCAGGCCTGCTTTCCTAAGTACTTTGAATAAGGCCTCAATTCTCTTCAGGTGCGACTGCCAGTCGTCGCTAAAAATAACCAAGTCATCAATATACACACACACCCTCTAGACCACTAACCAACGAATTCATAAGTCTCTGAAAGGTGGCAGCAGCATTTTTCATGCCAAAGGGCATTACTTTACACTGAAATAACCCCTGTTGTGTTACGAAAGCCGAAACACTTCTGGCCCTTTCCGACAGAGGCACCTGCCAATATCCTTTTAATAAGTCGAATTTCGTAATATACTTAGCACGACCCATACGATCGATGCAATCTTCCACTCGAGGCAATGGAAAACTATCAGCCTTGGTCACCTCATTAAGCTTCCTGTAATCAAAACAAAGACGATAGTCTCCGTCCGATTTCTTTACCAACACAACCGGAGATGACCAAGGACTACAACTCGGCTCAATTAAATTATACTTGAGCATATACTCAACCTCTCTAGCAACAATTTCATTCTTTTTTGGGTTCAACCTATAATGAGCCTGCTTCACGGGCGTGGCGTCCCCTACGTCCACGTCATGCTGCAAGATCGTGGTCTTGCCGGGCACATTAGAAAACAAGTCCTTATATTTTAAAACCAAATTTCTCAAGGATTGTTGCTCATCCTTACCCAAGTGACTCAACATCTGAGGTAAATTTTCTAAAGCCTCGACATTACCTGCCAGCCATTCACTATCTTTCAAGTAAACGTCCCTGTCCTCTGAAAAGGAATCATTATTATGCTCATCTGAAAAAGAAGCATTATTACCGACAAAGTCATTTCTACTGTCACGAAGAGCCGCAATTGGCCTGACCTTCTCTCTTTCATGGAAAGCTTTCATCATATTTATATGTACTAATTGATGAGGCCTTCTCCTATCGGGGGTTTCTACCAAGAAGTTAACATTATTTACCTTCTTCAATACCTTCCATGGTCCCTGGAAGGTAGCTTTTAGAGAATTACCTGGGATAGGTAACAGAACCAGTACCTTCTGTCCTACGTCGAAGTCCCGGGTCACAGTCTTTCTGTCAAAATAAAATTTCATTTTCTTCTGACTTTTCAACAAATTCTCACCTGCAAAAGACCAAGCCCTGGTTAATTTAGCATTCAAATTATTAAGGTAATCAAACAGATTACCTTAAGGTAATCAAACAGAGGGAAACAGCAAGCATGAGAAAAGCAGAGCAGAAGAAGATGGATGTGGCAGAAATGAGAATGCTTAGGTGGATGTCTGGGGTAACAAGAGTGGATAGGATCAGAAATGACTACATAAGGGGGTCAACTAAGGTGGTGGAAGTATCAAAGAAAGTGCAGGAGGGGAGGCTGAGATGGTATGGACACCTGTTGAGGAGAGATGAGGACCACGCTGGGAGACATACTATGGGGGTGGAGGTGCAAGGAAGAAGAAAAAGAGGGAGACCAAGAAAGAGATGGAAGGACTGTGTGAGAGGAGACTTACATGAGAAGGGAATTGATGAGGGAGAAGCACAAGATAGAAATAGATGGAAACGGCTCATCCGAAACGGCGACCCCATATAAAAATGGGAACAAGCTGGGAAGAAGAAGAAGAAGAAGAAGGTAATCAAACAGATTCAAATCTGGGGCATCTCCCTCCCAAGCCTCTCTCACCATATCCAGCGGACCCCTTACAGAATGTCCAAAAATCAAATTAAAAGGAGAGAGACCGAGAGATTGACCAGGAATAGAGCGGAAAGCGAATAAGAGGAAGGGAAGGTTTTTATCCCATTCAGCCCCATTCACAATACAATATTTCTTTAACATACTTTTCATAGTTTGGTGAAAACGTTCCAAAGCACCCTGTGACTCTGGATGATAAGGCGAGGACGTTACATGTTTAATGCCCAATTCAGTCATTTTCTGCTTAAAATAACGACTCGTGAAATTAGTACCGCAGTCAGACTGAATTACCTTCGGGAGACCAAATTTTGAAAAGAAACCTATTAATGCCTCTACAATCTTTTCACTCCTTATGGACCGCAAGGGGATTGCCTCGGGGTACCGAGACATACGATCCATAATAGTGAAAATATACTCATTTCCACTCTTTGACTTTGGGAGAGGACCAACAACATCAATTAACACCTCACGAAAAGGTTCAGACACAACAGGGATAGGTATTAATGGAGCCTTTGGAATAGGTAGATTAGGTTTGCCGACTCTCTTACAAACTTCACAACTATTAACAAATTTTTTAACATCACCTTTCAACTTAGGCCAAAAGAAATTATTCAATAACCTACCGACAGTTTTGTGAATACCAAAATGTCCTGCCATCACATTCTCGTGAGCTAATGACATCAACTCATGACGGTAACATTCAGGAACCACAATCTGTCTAATAATTTCGTAATCCTCTCCCGAGGCATGCATTGGTCTACTTACTCTATATAATATGCTATTAATTACCTTAAACATAGGAACTGTCACGTTCGCTATCTCACCAGACTCAATAGGGAAACTACCAAACTCCTTTTTCTGAGCCGAAACAAGTTCTTTAACAGTCCAATTGGGTTTTAATCTAACACTACTACTATCTACAGCTACATCACTACGTCCTAAACTACTCAAATCAACGTAGACTGTTGACTCTGCAGCGTCAACAGCCTTTGCCTTAGCACGAGTGACTACCGCTACTTCCACATCCGGATTAATCACAATAGGCACGTACTTATTCTCATACACAATCTCATTTCCGAGAACCACATCCACCTTTTTAATCGGAAATTTATCAACAATAGCCAAACGGATATTCCCCGAAAAATAAGGAAAACTAAGATGAAATAGACCAATTGGATAAGATTTTACCGTGTCCGGAAAACCACTCAAAATAACAAACTCCCAATTCTCATACACAAAATCATTCGGGACCGAATCTCTAAGAATTAATGATTGTGCTGCTCCGGTATCACGTAAAATATTCACTTTCCTCCCTTGGCCTTCACCATTCAGCGAGACTTCCCCCACGGCCAGAAAATCACCGAAGGAACTACCAGCCCCCTCCTGACTTCATTAGTCATTGAGCCGGAGAGGGCAGAGATCCAACCTGACTAGCACTTTTCTCAACAGCCATCATCGGATTAACTTTACTGTTACGTACCTTTTTCCACGCATTACACATTCTTTTGATATGACCCCGCTTATTACAGAAAAAGCACGTCAAATACCTAAGCTTTTGTGGATCATAAACACCCGACTCCCCAAGTCTGTTATTTTGCGAGTTCCACACCTTTGATTGACCATTGGGAGAAACCTTATCTGATTGAACATTCTGAGAACCCTTACTTGATTGAACGTTCTGAGAAACATTCTTTCGGTTATTACAATTACCAGATCTCCCAGAATAACCCCAACGTGATCTTTCCTTAGATAACGTCTCTTTCATAGTATCTTTATGAGACAAACAGTACTCATCTGATGCCACAGCAACCTCCTGAAGGGAATCTAATTTCAACTCCTCCAAATGAACCTTCAAACGATCAGGAGTACAACTTTTAAACTCTTCAACCAACAGCAACTGCTTTAACTTATCAAAATCGTCCACCTCTTTAGATTTCAACCAATCAGTAGCAAATTGCTCTTTACTCCTTGCAAATTCTACGAAAGTCTGATTTTCATTTTTCCTCAAATTCCGGAACCTTTGCCGATAGGCCTCCGGCACGAGCTCATATGCCTTCAACACTATCGCCTTTACACTTTCATAATCCGAGGAGAGATTTTCTTCCAAAGTTACATATACCTTTTGGGCTTTCCCAATCAATTTACTCTGGATAAGGGTAGTCCATAATCCAATAGGCCATTCTAACTTATTAGCAATTCTTTCGAATGACATAAAGAACTCCGCAACATTATCTTCCTGGAAGTTCGGGACAAACTTCAAAGCCTGAGCTAAATTTGAGAAGGAGGAGGAAGCCTCAACACGAGAAGGAGACCCTGGTGACCCTGGCGTTTGCAAAGCCATCTTAGCTAACTCATGCTTCCTTTCCCTCTCTCTCTCTTCAAACACCATTTTTTGCTGGTCTATTTCCATTTGTTTTAGACTAATCTGTCTATCCAAAATTTCTACCGACAAGACCTCTTCTTTCCTAACCTTGGGTTTGGCTCCTGTCTTAGTCTCCTTAACACACTCATAAACCTTTAGCAATAGTATACCCTTCTTCATTGTTACCGTTCTCTCCACTTCGAAAAAATCTGCCACACTTTCTAACTCCTCTTTGTTTAATTCGGCCAACCTATCCTGCCATCCCTCTCCTTCAAGCAACTCTACGACATTCATATCCTCCATTTTGATTATGAATAATTACAACACTTTACCTATTACAAAATTATTTCACTTGCAATAATGCCCGACTACCAAACACTGAGGAGGTGTAACCATGCCACCTAACACTAACAAACGCCAACCGAATTACCCTTGCACTGCAAAAAGAACACCACAGGATACGATCAATCCTGGCAAGGTCGCCACTTGTAATGGCCTCGTTGGACCACAATACACACTAGGTCTACAGGACCATAAATAATCAAAATACCACAAACTTAGGTGTTCAAAAGGGAGCAATCCACTAAGGTGGAAGCAAGCCCAGGTAAATGCAGCACAAGAGTAACTCAAGGGGGATAGCAAAACAATGAAAAAAATCAATATATATTATAATTCAATAAAATACAGGAAGTTATAACTAGGCCTCTTCAATAACATTAAATCACAAAATCACTTACACAACATGTACCCTAATGATTAGGCAACGCATTCAACCTCTGAAGGGGGAAAGGGGGCCCAGAGAGGAATAGAAAATAACCAAAAGAAAGGAATAACCTGAATTTTACACTCTAAAGGATGATGATGAGACGATGAAGGTCTCCTCCCATAAGCACTCCAATAAAGGCAGAGGACGGCAAATCACAATACAATTACTATAGAGCTCTATCAGAAAATTCATCTGACTACTGCAGTGCAGCCGTGATCCTAGTCATCTTGTTCATAATCATGGACGCCGTGATCCCAGTAATCTTGGTCAATACTTTTTATAATAAATGGATGACACGCCTTACCGTCGCCAAGCGAGGCACCTCTGGCAAGTACTGCACCAGAGGCAATAATAAAATGGCAGAGATGTGGAGAAACTGCTAGCTGAAGATATATATTTTCTGAGACTTGCTGTAAATCCGAGAGAGATAGCAGGCTCACAAGTCGGGGTGCAGATACAAACTGCCTGCAGCTTGGAAATCAGGTCTCAAGTCAACTCAGCAAAGCCAAAATATGGAGGGGAGAAACAGGGAGGATTAGTCAACAAGACTACACAAAAATACCACTGGAGTGAGGAGACCCCTACTAACAAGAAGGCGAATTAACAATGAACTTTACAGCCTTCAGAAATGAAAGAGGAACTTAAAAGCTAACCTAGTAAGCTAATACATTATAAAAATCCTAAGGCTTACTTACAATATATATATATATATATATATATATATATATAATATATATATATATATATATATATATATATATATATATATATATGTATATATATATATATATATATATATATATATATATATATATATATATATATATATATATATATATATATAAATATATATATATATATATATATATATATAATATATATATATATATATATATATATATATATATATATATATATATATGTATATATAATGTTTAAGTTTGGCAGAAAACTCTTTCACAATGAGATATTATTTTTAGTTAAATTTTTCTTACAGAACTCCTATCTTGAAAAACTGGTATATAAAGTCATTAACAGACTGCTGTCACAAGATTTCTCCAATCCGATGCCCTCCTATAATGTCTTAAAGAAAAATGTATATGCCACTATCCCATTTATCTCTGACGACAAGTTTTCTGCCAAACTTAAACAAATAATCGAAAATGAATTTGGCTGCCTTAAATTGCATTTAATTCCAATCAATCCACTCAAGATTGGCGTATTCTACGGCTATAAAGACAAACTGCAGGCCTTCATGAGATCCAACATTGTTTATAAATTCAAGTGCCCGGGATGTCCCGGTATTTATGTTGGATCAAGCCGTAGGTTACTGCAGAGGAGATACTGTAGCCATGTGGGATACAGCTTTAGAACGGGTCAAAAATTAAGCAAACCAGAATTTTCTAATATAAAGAATCATGCCTCCATATGCAAAATTGAAATAAATAAAAAGCACTTCTCTATTATTGGTGGAACAAGCCATAGCAATTACCTAACTACCCTTGAGTCCTTATACATCAAACGGCTTGTTCCTTCTTTGAATTCTAACGTTTCCGCTTCTCCTCTTTATCTTGCATAACTGAAGTCGTAGGTTGGTGTCAAGTTTTGGTCATTCGTTCTTCTCCTTCTCCTTTGAATGGTTTGGTGAGAACTGGTTCCTTTTTTACTATATACCTTTTAATTTGTATTAATTTTAAATTTTGTAAATACTTTTTTTTCTTTACTTAATCTTTTTTATATAGAATATTATGTTTTTTTAAACTTTAACGTATTTTATGTTGTTCTTACAGATTGAAGATGCACATAGATAATGTGCGAAACGTCTCTTGCTACTAATATGGCCCTTTTTGATGTGTTTGTTGGACCCTGCTGAATGCTGCTATATATATATATATATATGCATATATATATATATATAACATATGTTCTTTATAATATATATATAATTATAGTATATAACTATATAATATATATAGATATAGCTATTATCTATTTAGATATATCATAGATAATCTATTATATTATATATATATTATATATATATATATATATATATATATATATATAGATATTACTATAAGATATATTTATATTTATATATCATATATATATATATATATATATATATATATATATATATAGATCAGATTATATATATATCTTATATATAGCTCTATAATAGCTATATAGCTATTTATATATAGTCTCTAATCTATAATCTATCTATCTATATATATAAGCTCATATCTATATATTTATAGATATACTCTATATATATATATATATTTCTCTCTCTATCTCTTATAATCTCTATAACTATATAATCTCTTAGTCTTATCTCTCTATATCGCATATATAGATCTATTTAATTTTATATATATATGATTCTATAATATATATATATCTAGATATAATAATATCTATATATATATAATATAATATATATATATAATAATATATATAATATATAATCTTTTTAGATATACTATAATCTTATATCCTTTATATATATATATTATATATATTATATTATATATATAGATATATGATATATATTTATATATTATTATATTATTCTATATAATATATAGATATATATTAATATCTATATATATCTATATATATATATATATAATATATATATTATATTTTATATATCTATATATATATATTATATATATATATATAAATATCTATATATATATATATATATATATATATATATATCTATCGATATATAGATATATATCTATATATATATATAGATATATATCTATATATATATCTATATATATATATATATATATATATATATATATATATATATATATAGTATATGATATATAATCTTACATTGACCACCTTGGCGCGGTGAAGGGCTCTTGAACCACTTACCGGCAGAATAATACTGTAGAGCTTAGCCATGGATTCTAACAGTGGTCTGGTTCGCGGGATAGGACTGGGAATTCTGTATTTCTTGTAATACTCTCACTCCCCACAAGTAGGGTTGCTTTACACTTGTGCTACCCTTATTGTGTTGGTGCCATACACGGTGGGCTTGGGTAGGGAGTGCACATTTGGGGATCAGCTCATACTGGTGCCATTGGCAGAAGAATAAAATCTATGAAAGACTGATATCTTTTTAAGATTTTCTCCTTTACTTCGTTCTTTACGATTAGCAATAAAGAAGCAAATATCCCTGAACCCTCCGATACCTCTTTGGCATAGATGGTGACCTCTGTACCCTCCTCTGATAACCTTTGTTTGGAAAGGGTAGGAAGCCTTCTAGCATAATTAAACTAGAACACTACGCTCTGGCACGGAGCAAAGGGAAATGCACTAGAAATGTATATGAAGTAGTACGAGTCATATTTTAAACCTTTTATGATAAGTATTTGACGTTTAGCCTGGAAGATTATAATTGTGAGATTTTTTATGTGTACAGACACATTGTGAAGTGTTGAGCCAAGAGCCTAAGATATCATCTCAAGGCCAAGGAAAACTGACAGTAGAATTGTCCTCAGCAAAAGAAAGTGAAAACTTAAAAGCATCAACGCATCTTGGAGAAATTATAATTAGATTGTTCGGTACATGCATTTTGGAATAACTCTGAGGGAATGATATTTGCATCCCATCTGATGATGTATTCTGAAAGGAAACTTGTAGCAGAATTAAGTGATCAAGGTGTGATTAGAACAGAAAGAATAAAGAAATAGTTCCACTTCCAAATTTAATTATTACATTTAGTTCCATTCGCTTACCTAATGTACTAAAAGCAGCATGGTTATGTTAAGCTTAAGCAATATATCCCAAGACCAAGGAGATGTTTCTATTGTCAAGAATAATTTCAAATCTTAGGATCTTGGAGTTAGATGATACAAATCAAACCTACCTGTTGTCTTAAGTACAGTGAACCAGCGAATGGTGGGTGTTATAAAGAACCAAAATGTATACATTGTGGAGATAATCATCTATCCTCTTCACAAAATTGTGACGTGTACATCATGGAAATAAAATACAAACATTAAGGGTAACTGAACTCATCACATTTGCAGAGATTAAACAGAAAGGATCAAGGCAGTTTACTAGACCAGCAATATCCTTTTCTAGTATTACTGTTAACCGAAGAAGAAATGTAAATGATAACAGAGGTACTTCCTTTTCTAATGTGAAAGGAACATCAGTGGCGACCTGTAAGCCTCCCTCTTTGGAGACTGCAACAGTAATTTCTGTTACTCTTGCCTCTTCTGAGGATATGCCAGTACTTTCTGGCACTTCTGCCCCTTCAGAGCCTATACCAGTTGTCTGTGGCCCTCCTGCATCTTCTTAGGCCATGCCAGTTATGCATGGCTGTCCCACCTCTCTGGAGGCATACCATTTATTCCTGTTGTGTCCACCTTTTTGGAGGCTGCCACAGCTCTAACTGGCACTCCTCCCTCTTTGAAAGCTGCATCGGCTGTATGTGGTGTTTCTGTATGTTTGAAGCATGCACCAGTTCTGACTGGCTTTTATGACACTTCAGAAGATGCACCAATTGTGTCTGACATTTCCACCTCTCCTCAGGTATTGCCATCTTGCTTGAAGTCTATATGACAAATATGCCATCAAAGGTCCCCAACGCTCATGATATTAATGAGGCTGTTCCATCTATGGCAGGTTTCTTCTCCATGGAAACAGCACCACTGTAACCTTAAAATAGAAGGCAAGCAATCAATAATAAGTCTCAACAGTCTCCTGAAAAAAAAGGGGGGGGGGTAAAATAAAAGAACTTTAAAGAGGCTCTAGTCTACTGTCCTCTAAATTTAAGTGAAATTCAATACTTTTCTCCAGTGGAACTGCCAGGGATTAAGAGCTAAATAGGAAGAACTGAAGTTGCTGATATGAGAGGTGTGTCCTGTATGTATAGATTTACAAAGCCTATATGGTTGGTAATATGTGCCCTACCCCATGAAAATATAATTCACCTTATAATATAAATATAGGAAACTATGTGGGTGTAGTTGTATATATTTGTAATGACTCCCCCCCAAAAAATCTTATTAATATCCAGTCTACACTGCAAGTGATACCAATGCAGATCCATTGACGAAGAAAATATACAGTATGCTCTCTATCTCCCACCTAGTGAAGTATTCCCCATATATATACCTTTCTTATTCTGGGAGATATGAAAAGCAAAAGGCCTCTCTGGGGTGTTATCATTACTGATCAAAGAGGGAATTGTCTCTGTTCCATCAGAGAAAGTGAATCTGGGAGAATCCTAAACACAGAGGAGTCTACAAATGTTTATATTCAGAGGGGCACACTGTCAGAAATTGACTTACCTACATGCAGCGATGATTGCTTTATTGACTTCAGTTGAAAAGTATTAAAGGATACATTTACCAGCGACCATTTATCCACGTTTCTTCAAATCCTCCATCTTCAAGTTTACCTAAATGAAACATTGGTCAAGCTGATTGGGCAACATTCCAGGAACACAGTTTAACAGATGACTAGGGTGATGACTTTCCCTCTATAGATGTTGTTCTTGACTTTTATAATAAAATAATAATCTACGCTGGCTTTCAGTCAATAAACAAATGAGTGTGTTTCTCAAATACAGTTTCTCGAATAAACGGACTTTAATTTGTATATGGATCTGTGTTTTTTTTTTTTTTATCAATCTATATACATTGCATTAATGATGAAAACATCTCTTTAATTTCTAACTACAAATTTACAGGAATCTTAGGCTGCCAGAACTTCTTTCGAATGTTTTGAAGCACGACGCCCTAAAAAGCAGACAGTATTGATAATGCTTTATCATCTAGCCATCTGTATTATTTATTTTAAAAAATACATTATATTTAAGCCTTTGGCGTTGGGTAAAAATAAAGCCGTAACCATTAACCTATTCATCAAAGAATTCTAAAGTCATTCTTGTGCCCCTTACACGCAGAATTTTAGATTTAGAGGCCTCTTCTACTTCTCCCACTAAAGCCATTCTAATAGCACATCATGACCCTGGATATCTTGTCCTATTCTCATGACTTCATAGCGATTTCTGGCCTCTTTAATATTAGGGCAATTTATGCGTAACCTGCACCATTTAGTAAGAATAGAATATGGGTAAAATTCACATTTCAGCGGCGATGATTTCTCTCTGAGAGAGAGAATTCAAGATGTACGGTATTTAGCTGGTAAGTGATTAATTTACATCATTCAGTAAAGTATTTCATTAACTTCAGTACCGGAACGAGAAAAAAAAGACGGTTTTATTTGATTGAGTGTTCTGTAATATTTATATGTTTTTCTTCTTCTATGACTTTTTTTTATTTTTACTCTTTATTTACATACGCTAAAGGCTTTTCTTATGTTCAAGGTCCTATCGCAACCTTTATCATTGTCATTTATATATATAGTATATAATATATATATATATATATATATATATATATATATATATATATATATATATATATATAATATATATATATATATATATATATATATATATATAATATATATATATATATATATATATATATATATATATATATATATATATATATATATTATATATATATATATATATATATATATATATATATATAAATGCCAATAATGACCATGTATTTTAATAATTGGATGTTATGTAGTGAAGTCATTTTATTATAAAAAAAAACCAAAAAAAATGTACTGGATTATTGTGAATAGCCGCCCGTCAAGTAAACAATGGTGATTGCTCGTGAGCCTTTCCATATATATATATATATATATATATATATATATATATATATATATATATATATATATATATATATATATATATGTAAAGTGTGTCTGTAAGGATAGACGGGAAGATGGAAAGGCTCACGAACAATTAGCATTGTTTACTTGGCCGGCGGCATTTCGCAATAATGTAGTTCATATTGAAAGCTGCAATGACACAACATTCTTTAACCATAAGATGAACTTCCTACTTAAAATCCAATTATAAAAATACATATTTTAAAATTCTCAATAACAAACCTACCCAGTGCGAAGTTAAAAGTGGCTAAACATAAAGTAAAATGGGCAGGAAGTAAACGGAACAGGAGAACAGTTAGGATATATATAAACAAAGTTGTGGAAGAGTCTGGGTATTTAGCGATGGAACGAGTGCTTTTGGACTTGAGAATTAATTTGTATAAAAGCGATTGTTCCATCGTTAAATACCCAAACCTCTTCCACACCTTTGTTTGTCGAATACCGTCTGTTGTTTTACTATTTAATGTTATGTCACTTTTAGCGGAGTTACTTGGTAGGTTTGTTTTAGGGAATTTTAAAACTTGTATTTTTATTTTATTATAGTTTGTTTGTTTTTGTTTGTTTCTATGGTGTTTTTACGCTACATGGAACCAGTATGGTTATTCAGCGACGGGACCAACGGCTTTACGTGACTTCCGAACCACGTCGAGTGTGAACTTCTATCTAACACCTCAATGGAATGCTCGAGAATCGAACTCGCGGCCACCGAGGTGGCATGACCAGACAATACCGATCACGTCATTAAGGCGCTACTCTTTATTATAAAAAGGAAAAAAAATATTTTGCCCTATCTTTGTCATATCAGCCTTGAAAATGCGAAACAGTGTCGTCCATAATGAACAATGTTAATTGTTTAATTGTTCCTGATCCGTTCCATCTGCCCTTCAAGTCTGGATAATGGTCTTTTGTCTTCATCATAGTAATATAGTGTGTGTGTATGTATTTACATATATACGTACATATATAAATGTTTATATATAATATATACATATATACATTTATATGTGTAAATCATAGTAATATAGTGTGTGTGTGTGTGTATTTACATACATACGTACATATATATATATATATATATATATATATATATATATATATATATAATATATATATATATATATATATATGATATATATATTATATATATATATATATATCATATATATATATATATATATATATAACGTATGTGTGTGTGTGTAATAATATTCATATATCATTTATATGCATACATCTTGCTGTATAGTTCAGTTCATCATTAAGGTTCGTTAAAGTACGGGTAAGTGGTTCGTGTCGATAATGTAGTTTACAGCTGACAGACACATTGATTATTGGATCTGCATGAATTCCCGTGGTTAACAGTGCATTGACCGACGACTTAGATAACGAATTGTCATTTTTTATAGGTAAGAGTGTAATTGATTACAATTTTCAAAGAGCGGATAATTTATTATTTTTATTCTTTCGTCACATTTTGTTTTGGGTCATTGATATATTTAAGCAGTCACGCACCCATATTCTCTCTCTCTCTCAGACACACACACACACACACACACACACACACACACACACATATATATATATATATATATTATATATATACATCTATATATACATATATATATACATATATATATATATATATACATACTATATATACATATATATATATATATATATATATATATATATATATATATATATATATATATATATATATATATATATATGTGCGTGTGTGTGTGTGAGAGAGAGTGTGTGTGTTAAAAGTATATTGTGTTACCATACATATAACCACATACAGACTCATTCTATATATATATATATATATATATATATATATATATATATATATATATATATATATATATATTATTATATATATATATATATATATATATATATATATATATATATATATATATATATATAGAATGAGTTTATGTAGATATATGTATGGTGACATTATACTTTTAGATAGGTGTCTTAACTTCATCTTTCACTTCATATTACTAGGCTTCTGAATTAATTTCAAAAGCCATATATTGGCTTAAAAGCTCAAGGGACCAGATTCCTCACTAACTTGAGATGAAAGAACAAGAGGATGGAAGCGAATTCAAAATACCTGCTGCATTTCCCTGTATCTCTAACGAACGTAAGCATGAACATTAAACCTGGATTTCTTTGAAATCCTTGTCCAACTATTTAGTCATTATTTGTCATTCTCCCTTGATAATCTCCTATTTCCATGAAGGCAGCATCATGGACGAATCATTTTAATCGCTCAGTTCTGCAAAGATGAAATTCGTTTTCTGGGTGAAAATGTTAGATATCAAAGAACAGTCAATCTATACCGCTAAAGCAGTCATAAAGACCCATTAATGGAAAACAAATAACTATAAGGCAGCATATATCCTTCATGGCTCTACAGGTATCCGTGTACATACTTGGTTATAATTATTATGGTTGGATGGTTCTTCAGCATATTTTCTCTATCGTTAGAAGCATCAGGACAAATTGGAAGGTACACAATCTACTTCTCTATTATTAAAAGATCTCTTATTAAAAGATATCTGTTTCTATACTATGCTTTACGTTTTATTTTACCTTATTTTATGCATTTTGCATATATGCTGTAGTTAATTTTAGTTAATAGCACGCTGGGAACTAAGAGAGAGAGAGAGAGAGAGAGAGAGAAGAGAGAGAGAGAGAGAGAGAGAGAGAATCCTTGTTAAACTGCGGATTTATTTCTGTTTAGACTTCTACTTTTATATGTTATGTTGAAATCTTGTATACCAACTGATATTTCAGTCAAGTCCGTCCTACGGCATCGTGACATTTCGATGAAAATTGAATCTGGTCTTCACCGCTCTCAAGAACGTTTCAGAAACTACCCTCAAGGTTTAGGAAATTCAACCAACCGTTCACTGGCGTTTCATACCAGTTAACAGTTTGGATCTTAGGCAGTATTGAAACCAGCCGTTATTATTCTACAGCGTCCTGAGGTCTGACTTTTACTTATTTCAAAGCTCTGTGGCGCTATCTTATGGTGATTCGTCAATGCTTCAAGATACATTGCGCTTTAGTGTTTTAGCTTTATCCTCTCTTATCCCCTGCATTTTTCACCATCAGTATTCACTAAATAGGACCATCCGTTTGATTATTCTTTTTTTCGCAGCTCTCTCTCTCTCTCTCTCTCTCTCTCTCTCTCTCTCTCTCTCTCTCTCTCTCTCTCTCTCTCTCCTTTCTGTCTTCCGAGATTCAAATGAGTATATGGAAATTTTACAGCATGTTTGGGCCTAAAGCTGACTCTTTTAATCTGTTTAGGAACTGTTAGTCTGAGCCGTTTTTCGACGAATGTTATCATAGTCCTTAGCTTTACTTTTACGTCACTTTTTTTCATTTTAGAAACCATAATTTACGTTCGTTATGGAGGCATTACATACAGCATGAATATTTTGATATACTACTATCTCTCTCTCTCTCTCTCTCTCTCTCTCTCTCGCTTAAGAAAAACCACAACAATAGTCTTCACTTCTCTCTCTCTCTCTCTCTCTCTCTCTCTCTCTCTCTCTCTCTCTTAAGAAAAACTACGCAATAGTTTTCACCATGGCAGTATTTGGAATTCTCATTCATATTCTTTCTTTTTTATATTTGTGTGAATTGAACATAATTAACTCCGACAAGCGGTAACATTGTTGCTTCGACTTGTATGTTTCTCTGCCTGATTCTCCGCAAGATTATGAAAAAGCTTTACAAAAAGTAGAGTTTTGTGACTGACAACACATATTCTAATTTTGGGAGAAATAGGAAACATATGATGGAGGTCAGTGGGTTTAAACTCTTGTTCATTAATGATTCTGCTTGCTCTCTCTCTCTCTCTCTCTCTCTCCTCTCTCTCTCTCTCTCTCTCTCTCTCTTTCTGCGGGAGCCTTTCCTTGAAAAGCTATGCTGTTTCTGTCGACGTCAGCAGTTAAGTACGTACGTAGTTGTGCTGTGTGGCAGATATTATCATTACTGATAAGCCCCCTCCCCCCCATATATTATGGCAGTCCCGTCAGTGCACCTCACGCTTCTAGGAATTGCTACGGGGTTTTTACAGCAGCCCTTCACTAGCTGCACCCTCTTTTTTAATCTTTGACTTTACTTCCATTCCCGCTCCACTCATTCAGCCTTGCTTTCCAACCTCTCTTAACTATTACCTCTGAGTACAACTGTGGGATTTTCTTCCAGTTTCCCCTTTTGATCCTTTTAACCCAACCCTATTTTCTGGATCTCTTTACCTCGTGGTTCAGGCAATCCTTTCTTTGTCTTCAACGCTGAATGGCAAGAGTGGCCCAGTCCTTGGTTTCCAAGCTTTCATTTTATAACATCAATTAGTAATTGATAACAGTTCGCAACGATGTGACATTTCCATATAACTTTAACCGCATGTAAAAGCAATGTAACGAATTGTGATCAGCAGTTTCAATACCTGTCTATTAGCTCCATTTGTATTTGTACTTGGATACCAAAGATAAGAAATGGATAAATGGCCATTCCTGTTACAATGAGTAATTGCGTATTATTATCATTATTGTTAAAATAACCAGCATTAGGATTCATTCTTTTAAGAACCAACACACTACTTCAAACTTCCATAACCGGTGTCTCGTATTCTAACTATAGTCGATTCATTTAAGGTAGATTCTTGCGCCTACGAGACGTTTGTTTGGCAGCCTCTGATTGGCTGGTACGGGAGGTAGGCCGCTCGCTCATTGTGTTCATATTTTCGTCTGTGACTTAGAAAACATGCAGTATGTTTATATTTCTTCATTTATCTCACGTTTTCCAAAGATAATAAAGTTTTGGTCATACCAAAGGATTTGGTATTAATTGTACAACTAAATAATCTTTTCCTGAAACAATTAGTATAAAACACAAAGGAATTACAACGAGTAAAAGTGAAAAGAAAAAGTTTCAATCTTTACACCTGTTTTTATTTATCATCGGATTTTTAATAAGTCATACGATCAAGATGAATTAAAACTTGTATTTTCATACAATAAAATCACCCTGAATACGCTGGTGCTTTCAGATTTTGGATGCGTGTAATATGTGAAGAGAAAATGAAGAATATAAGAATATATTTATTATGTACAGCTGTACTGACTCAGCAATAGGAAGTTCAACTTTCTTAATTATTGTGTTTGTTATTCACTGAGATATTGTTTCATATCATCAAATAAGTCTTGGGTTTCTCTTTCATTTGAAAATATATTCATAAAATAAAAATAAAATTAGAAACAATATCTTGAAACAACCTGATTAAGTTTAGGCTGAGTTGAAGAGTGTGAAGTCGTCTTTCCACAGAGTTCAACTTCTTTGCTGGATTGAATTCCCCGCGGTCCGCATGGGTCTGAGCTAACGATACCAGATGCAACATCTGATTATTATTATTTTTTTTCCTTATCAGATAGCCCAGACATACTATATGATATTGGATTTAAAATGTTCAACAGTTATATTGGAAATTCTGTGTATTTATTTTCAGAAAATGTGATAATATAACATGGTAAATATTGTGGAAACTGCAACTTTTATATCGTCTTAATTGGCAACTAAAATCTCTCGCTGAGGCGAAAACGCAACGACGACGCCTTGCAGATCTCATTCTCTCAGCAATACCGTCAAACTTGAATCATTTACTGATGCAACATAATAAGACATATTCTTCATTTTCTCCTCACATTTTACACGCATCCAAAATCTGAAAGCGCCAGCGTATTCAGGGCGAATTTGTTGTATGAAAACACAAGTTTTATTTTATCTTAATCGCGTTAATGATGCAAAATACGATAATCAAATAAAAACAGGTATAAAGAATTAAATCCTTCTCTTTTCACTCTTACTCGTTGTAATTTCTTTGTTTCATCTTATTGATTTTAGGAAAAGATAACTTGGTTGTACAATTAATACCGAATCCTATGGTAGACCAAAATTTTCCTATCTTGAGCAAAGCGTGAGTTGATTGAAGAAATATAACATAATATTGCTAGTTTTCTAAGCCACAGTAGAAAATAATGAGTCTGAGCAAGCGGCCTACCTCCCGGTACCAGCCAATCAGAGGCCGCCAAACAAACGACTCGTAGGCGCAAGAATCTACCTTAAATGAATCGACTATAGTATTCCATAAGATTGGAAATTGGCTGCTACATATAGACTCCATATCCAACTAACACCATCTTCAGTTCCAAACTACTTATAATACATTGAATACCCACTATTTATTGTAGAATTCTGGCGTGGAGAATGTATATTTCACAGAGTAGATTTTCCTGCGTTTCATTTACGCACGCATATATATATATATTATATATATATATATATATATATATATATATATTATATATATATATATATATATATATATATATATATTTGTATATTCGTGTACACTTATATACAAATGAGCATTAAAAATAGAAGTACTTATTGAGAGTCACCAACATAGGATGTTTGGAACTAAAATTCCGAGGGAATGAAGGATAATAAAAATACTTTACATTTACAGGAAATCATTGTTTACATATTTCTGTGATAAATATAAAAGAGCTTAAACAGAGAATGATACAGGTATTACTTAAGATTAGATAAATTATAAATAAATATTTACCGTGTCTCATCAAATTTTTCATCATTCTTCTCTGTAGCCATAAATGTGACATTGAACGAAATTAATGACACCATAGAAGATGGGAAAAATATTGATCATACTTTTATCATTCATTCGTCCGTCCATTCTCGTTGCCTTACGGGCTTCTTTCAGTGCTTCGTGTGAATAAAAAGACTTTTCATCACTAGAATTATTGTTGTAGAGAATCCATTAAATGCTAAAGACTGTGAAAGACACATTTTTCGAACAGGATTCAGATAGATTTACTTTTTCCATTCCGAAAATTATTCAAATTTCAAATCGTTAAACTTAAAGTATTTCAAATTTGAGCTACTTATTTTTGTGTGGCTGTTATGCATAGCCAGTGAAGGAAATGACTGTCGTACATAAGTACTCATGTAAATTCTTTTCAAGAAATATGTTATTGATGAATATTTTTAAGCAAGTAAGGGTTGCTTAAAAATTTGAGATTTCATTGTTCATTTTTCACATTTATTGCTCATTTTACAATCTCAGAACATTGCGATCATTTAAGAAAATCGCAATATTTTTTTTATTGGAATGGGTTGGTTGGGATGGCGGTTCTCTATCTAATAGCTGATTATTCTTAAGTAGTAAGGTATATTTTAGTCTTTGTATGAGTATTTATATATGTACGTGTTATGTGATTTTGTAAAGTATGCATGTTTGGGGTAGATTCCAGGGACATATAGAGTAGAAGAGATTCTGAGAATAGTTTACTGCCGTTACAACTCGTATCCTTCAGTTTCAACTGATGAAGTTTTCCTTGGTGAACTCTCAAATGTTTCTATGATATTTAGCCTTACCTTTGGTACGCATATAAAGCCTACCCTGAAGGATAAGCACATATCCTGTGACAAGACTAGGAAGACTAGCTTGCCGCAATGTGCAGTTGCCAAACTAACCTGGCTGCAACTTCTGTATAATTAACCTATGTATCGGATTATGTACTTCATTAAGTTGCCAATGGGCCAAGTATTAGTTCTGGTGCCAAGCATTAGTTCTAGTGCTCACTTCACCTTCCGTCTTTTTACCGAGTGCAGTAAAACAGATTCTCCTCACATGGGTTATTAATTTTGGAAACACAAAATCTTTCGAAACTGTGGTAAGCCTGTATTTAGCATCTTATTAAGGGATATCTTATCCTTTCGTCATTGGGACGCAAGAGCTGATTATATTGTTCCGTGGCAATGAACTACGCTATAACAGATTTTTCGAACAGTTTAGGAATGGATATATATATATATATATATATATAATATATATATATTATATATCTATTTATTAATTATATAACCATATATTATATTCTATATATAATAGTATTGTATATATCTATAATATATATATATATAATATATAATATATATATATATATTCTATATTATATGCATTATATAATAATATAATAATAATGCATATATTATATATATATACCATACAATACCATATATATATATATATATATTATATAATATATATATGTTGGTGGATGATTATAGATTATATGCATATATATCTTATTGTAATATATGCATATATATATATTATATATTATATATATATCTTATAGATATTATATATATATAGAGATAATTATAATGGGTATGTAAAATTTGTGTATGTAAAATTTGTGTGTGGGTTTTATTTCTCAACTATGTCTATCAGCAGGTAGCAAACACAATCCCTCAGTACTATACATATAACATAAAAAACCCAAAACCTGAACAATGGTCACTATTTGATTAAGTTTTGTCAGTCGAAGTTGTTACTCACTGTTGTACAGAATCGAGCAGACAGTTATCTTTCTTGCAAATGGAAATCTAGAGTATTTGCATGCTAAACAACGGACATAAGTCAGGTACCGTCGATTGATACTTGTCATATGCAGTAACATTCTAGAAACGTTGGTCAAGAGTAACCGTCTGGAATCTTCCGACAACAGGGGTTCTTTTGGTGGGCGTCATTTTAAATTATGGATTTGTGACTTAAGAAACAAAAATTTAACTGAAATTGGTGTTAACGAAATATTTGACAATAGACTAAATTTCTTTTCTACGTTTAGTCGTGTTTGTAATATAAATACTGGAAATGATATGCTATTACAAATACTTTTATTTTGCTATAAATGATTTAAATACACATATCTGACTCACTGTGTCAGAAATAATTATGAAGTCATTCACCTATGCCATCACAAATGTTGTTTGTTCTCTTATTTCAGGAGTTATTTACAAATAAAGAAAAAATATTTTCTTCATTAAAACAGAACACAGGCTCACTATGCCTAGTGCTAAATTCATATACACTAAATACACATTAAAGCACATAGTATTATCTTTATACACGCCTTCTATCGTCCACGTCAATGCCTTTGGTCGATATGTAGTTTTCAACAATTGATGATGAGGTTCAGGAGTACGTCTTTATTGATTTGTTAACTCTCTGCCTTCTATCGGCAAATTCATCGCTAATACATTGCGAGAAGTTTGCTCTGAGTCTGAAAGAAGATACCAGAGATGAAGTCAGGCCAAGATGAAGTTCTTAGAGTGTTAGATATGAAACCCTCGTCTCTTTCGATAACACAACAGTCGCATATCCTATAATAGCTGCTGGTCATCGTTTTCTCATCAAACGTCTTCTACGGATATTTTTCCAAGACTATCACGAGAGCCGCCGGGAGACGAGATTTCTCTAATTGCACAAAACAGTGCCACAGTCAAAGTGGTCTGGTTACTTAAAACACCTCTGTCTACCTTCAACAAGGTGCCCATATCAATTTAGGTTTGAATCTTTGGGTATAATGTATATTCTTGAAGGATTGTCGCCTTGAAGTATATATATATATATATATATATATTATATTATATATATATATATGTATGTATGTATATATACACTATATATATAAAATTCATTACTGTCTATGTCGTTCTACCATCTTTGAAATGTTTGTTCTTGGTCGTCAAACGATCACTTAATATGACCTACCGTTATTTTCTACAGAAATGCATTGTTCTTCATGGAGTATATAGCCTTGACTTCCAGTAACCTTACCATGGCAAAAGATGTGACTTTTGATAATGAACGTTTCTTGAGCGTATAGTTCATCAGCCCTTTGAATTCCCTGTGGTAGAAAATCACTGGCTCTTCTATGGATGTACTCATTCTCACTTGCTTTATTCGTAGCTCTGCTTAATGAATGATGGCGCTATCAGTGAAACTCGCTAGAATGATACGATCGCTGAGAAATGAATTTGTTTTCCAGGTACATGGTAAGTGTGATGAACCTGAGGTCATGGTTATAGAACCACTGGCACCAGATATTTTTTAAGGTGCTCTTAGTTTAGTTTAACAAAATTTACTGAAAAAAAAAGAAAATATCTTAGTAAGCCGTCATTACAAAGTTCATAATATATATATTAAACACTTTGAACAAAATTCCGAAAAATTGTCCTATCTTGTTGTAGATTCAATTGAATTATTCCTTTTATGATAGACATAATAACTTTCTGGAATTTAAATTAATTTTTTTTGTTTGCACAAAATCATTTCTTTACATCTGTGCCACAACTTATATCGGGATTTGTACCTGGACTTCCAAAATATGTCACTGTCTGAATTAAAAAATGAGTAGTTTAGGTGATGTTTTTAAAACTTTTAATTTCACGTGACTGATATTCTAAAGCACGGCTAATTTAATATATAGTCTTAACGCTAATAGTGATATGCATAAATCATAGATCTCAGCATTTCTATCAATACTGTCTAACTACTGCTCCCTCTATTGGGCTTCAATGAGTGTGAAGGGTCTCATGTGTCGGTTTTGTGTATTTCTATATTTTGACAAATATCTTAACTTGCTATATTGATATTACTTCTGATATGTAAGCTTTGCATGTCTTGGTTTTTATATTATGTCATCTTTACCATTTAAAATGTAAGAGAGATATATCTAACTTTTGTGATATGTGATAATGATAGTCGCGAAGTTGAGTTTCGATGTGCATATAGAATTCGTCTCGGAGTTACCGTGGCCACTGGGTTATTACCTTATACAAAGGATAGTATGAATTTTTATTGATATGTAAATAAGATATGTCTTCATCTTTAAGAGATATAGGGTGTGTCTGGTGTCTGATTATGGCACGATTCCTTATGAAGCGTCAACACCGCCCAGAGCATGAGAGCCAATGCCTTAGGAAATATATACTTATGTCGTTATCGTCCACTTTCCCCAAGGATTGGAACGTACTGGAATGACCCATTAGTAAAATCCTAATAACTTCCGGGTCTCTACCGTTCGCAAGTAAAAAGAGACATCTGGTGTCTGTATTCAACATCCATATCATTTGAAGAGTTTGTTCACGAAATGCCCTTTTCCAAATAGAGCTTTTCATTCGATAATGTAGTTTAAGACTAGCCATTTTTAAGTGATAATAGTGATAGTATGTGTCTTAGTATATATTTACGTATGAGAGTGTTATAATGCACCTAGTTCAAAAACGTACAAGCAGAGCCTCCAAATACGTCTTGATTTACTTTAGTCTCTGGAGGTCGGTAATTATATAATTTCATTGAACACGTGCAAGGAATGAAACCATTCATCTAAACAAAAGATTCTGTTTTCAGCGAAAATATGTCCGTTTGTATTGCCTTGGATGTTTTAAATATCGTCTGCCAATGAATATGGATGGCAAAAAATTCGGTCCCAATGAAAATTGGTTTTAGGATTTTATTCAATTCGGTTTACTGTACCTAAAGAACACATGGCTTTTCTGCTGTTTTTCCTGTTACTTAAGTAAAGACAAGTCTTTTCTATTGTAATTTTGTATTAATTATCTTCTTCCTCTTCTTTCCATGTCGCCTTCATATTTATTTTTGTAGAATGTTGAGCTTTAGAGTTCTTATCTTCTATCATGATTTACCTTTCTGATTTATCCATTTTTTCTTATCACTTTCCGGCTTTTATTTCCGCTTGATTTATTTTCGAATTTCGGTGAAATAATTCTTTCAAATGTCGTGGCATTTGTTTTCGTGTAACGTATTTGAACGAAGAAGTGGTAAGAGTGCTCCGTTGTAGCACAGAACACTTCTCTTGTCAAACGCATCTGCTTCTTTAACAACAAATATTATACTAGTTTTGGCTGAGTTTACATTATCAGCAAGACTACTGGGATATCTAAGAATAGTCGTGTTAAGCAGGCTGCAGTTTTACATGACGTCGAAATTTTGTGACACTGAAAATCCCCCCAAAAGTGCTCTTCGAAACACCCTCCTTCCTACCCGTTTGAGAATTGCTTTGTATTGCACGATGCACTCAATACATTCAGGATTTCTTAGTCCACCTGACCAAAAGAGATCTGTTGTTTACATATCGGACTTCTTGCACATGACGTCGTCTCATAACATAAGAAGAAAGTGACGTCTCGTCTCTTCTACACCGTTAGCAGTCCGGCCTCTTGTATTCTGGACGTGGGCACGGCCGCCGTCTGCATCACGCAGTCGTTCTTCTCGTCGTACAGCAGTAAATGACGCGTCTCCTCGACCTCCTCGTTGACCTGACCTCGTCGCCTCAGCGTCGTTCCGACCAAGACGGCGATGATCACCACGTAGAACACGACCACGATCTGCCGGAAAAAAGATGTTGCTGTCAGCGTTTTGTCTACAGTAATTAAGTATTGAATGAACGCATTCAGTAATGACAAAGAAATGCATCAACAAAAATCATTGTTATTAAGCAATCCATTATTAGGACACATATACCTAAACTTTATTTTTGTGTTTCTTAGTTACATGAAGACTTCTCCTTCCTAGCATCTCACTTACTTTAGCCCTTGCGTCAAACCATACTGACCAGCTTGACCGTCTCATAATTAATTTTGGTGTTAATAATTGCTCATACGCCCTTCAAGCATTAGTTTGGGTACATTAAGTCAATATTACCTTTATCATTTTATTACATAATATGAAAGCATCAAGCAATTATTCTCACTCAATCCTGGGAACCTTCCCTCCGTTTACATGAATTTTTGGTCTCCTCACTTTTTCTAATAACCCCTTCAACTCATTCATCAATTCTGTCTCTGCTCTATGTACCTGTAGCCACTCAGCTTCC
>NC_087206.1:98542267-98552267 GCF_015104395.2 Macrobrachium nipponense | reverse complement strand
CCCATGGACCTTGTGGACAGGCGAGATAGTATCAAATAATGGTTTAATGCAAGTGCTCTCTAAATGGAGGTTGAATGTTGCAGGAGAAAGAGAAGTGGTTGTGTATATGGTCTAGAAATGGGAATGAATGACAGCGAAATTTAATGTTTCTAGGAGCGTCTAAATCTGTGTCTGACTGAGTTTGTATTATGTAAAATGGCGCTATTGATAGGTGATTTAAAAGAAAAGGAAGGTAACACAGAAAGAGATGTCATTGTTGGTAGGTATGGTATTTCTGGAGTCATGATAAGTGGAGATACCCTTG
The DNA here is from genome assembly GCF_015104395.2 of Macrobrachium nipponense. Lineage (NCBI taxonomy): Eukaryota > Metazoa > Arthropoda > Malacostraca > Decapoda > Palaemonidae > Macrobrachium > Macrobrachium nipponense. Next base: position 98,551,963 of record NC_087206.1, on the reverse strand, counting down.
TGGAAATGTGCCTGGAAATGGGCTTGACTACTGAAAATGCTTGGTTTCTACTAAAAATGCTTGGTTTCTACTGAAAATGCTTGGTTTCTACTAAAAATGCTTGGTTTCTACTGAAAATGCTTGGTTTCTACCAAAAATGCTTGGTTTCTATTGAAAATGCTTGGTTTCTACTGAAAATGCTTGGTTTCTAAAGAAAGCTTACTTGAAAATGGGAAATTAATGAGGAAAGGTTGGCTGAGTTATCTATTATTATAGATTAAGTTATTGGACAACATCATGGATGAAATAGTGTGAAAGTAAAGTGTTGAAGGTATAGCCATCATTCGTGAGACTCAGTGCCACAGTGTCCTTGAAGTTTTTGAAAAGCCTCGTATGATTCATATTTCGTAATTTATTTCCTTTATATTATACGCATTATATTTTCCTTTATTCCTTAGTCTTCATTGGGCTGCTTTTTTATCTTTTTTTCAAGAGGTGCTCAGCTTTGTTAATTAAATATTTTTTTTCGAAATTTAAAGATAACGGAGTTGGAGATATTAGATGAGAAATGTAAAATCCCATGATCAGGTTAAAAAGTTAGCAGGAGTTATGGGTAAAACAGTCTAGAGAAGGAATAAAACGTATAATAAGAATAAATTGTTTGATAAAGGAAAAGAAATTTATCTATTGAGTTGTATCTATGTGATAGCAAAGATCAAGTACTTGTCCACCAAATTATAGGTACGCTAGTCAAAAAGAAAATCAAGAGAGGAAAAAGAATAAGTAATAGAGATAGAAGGGAGAACATGAATCCTAAGAAGAGTGATGAATTGTTCACCAAGTTGGTATATGTGCAGAGAAAGGTTAATGAATAAAGGGTTCTCAGAATAAAGTTACATTGTAGGTATGCTGTGTGAACCGCATGCAGACCTGTGTCAACTTCTTGAAATGGAAGACGTAAGAAGGATAGCTGAATAATGGAAAAAGGAAAGGATTAGTATAATTTTGAAAGTGCTGGTGGATATGATTTTTTGAAGATAATTAAAACACTAAAGAATGGAAAGACACTAAGAGTTGACAATTATTATACGTACAGCTGTCCGGTATTATACAGGCAATGTGATTGAGCAGCTAACCAGGGTGTATGAGAGAAATTTTCTAAGTACTAGGAAGTGGAATAATTGTCTTAATGTATAAAGGTATAAGTGATGCGAATTGTTGGGTTTAATATGACCTAGGATGCTAGAGAACTGGTTAGGTGCTATTTTGAATAAAAATAAGGTAGGTGGCAGTGTGACTGATAAGAAGAATAGTATGGTTTAGACGAGTTATGGAACAGTTATGTGGGAAGTTTGTAAGCAAAGCTCTATGATAGAATGAATAAATGCAATGTGGAGAGAGTTGAGGTTGTATGACATAAAGCTGAGATGTTTTGAACAAATAAAAGGTTGTATGAAAGAAGGGAAAAGTATGCTACAATAAGACGTAGTAGAGAGTGGATCTAAAACCTGGATGTGTTATGTCTTCATGGCTTCTGAATATCTTTATGAATAGAATTAAGTCAGAAGACAGAGCTGGAAATTAGACATATATGCAGAGCTGTGGGATAGGAAAGAGATTCATGAATTAGATGAGAGTGGTTATTGTTAGCTTATTACACAAGGCTAATTGTTGAATCTAGTGAAAGAGTTTGAAAGTGTTGGTAAAAAGAGAAACTGAGTAAAATCGGGTAGACTGGAGTATTTGGAAGCAAACATAAAGAATGATGGTGGAATGAGAGATGATGTGATGTACAGAACAGGGGAAGCAAGCAAGGCAACAGAGACGAGATAAAAACTGTCAAAAGACTGTGTTTATGGAAGTCAAGATAGATATCTATGAAAGGATTGTTGACCAACTCTCCTATGTACTAAGGTCAAATGGGGATACTTGATGTGGATAAAAGGAAAAGGTCGAGACTGGAGAGATGAATTGTTTTTATAACACATATGGCGTAAAATAAAAATTGTGAAAAATGTGGATGCATGTGAAATTTGTGAAAGTATTAAGGTAGATCAGTAAGTTTTGCGTTAGTTTGGTCTTGTGGGAAGATTGGAGAATGATAGGTAGGAGAAAGGAGTGTATGCTTTGATGAATTTTTTTTTTATAGAGAGTTTTGAAGAGGTGCCTTAATATTCAAGAAACGTGGAGAAAATGTGCAAGATAGCTGTAAAAATGCATGTATGAAAGTAAGAATGTCGCTTTCCTGTAGACAGCGAATTTGTTGTTATTAGTTCTCATGATTGAGATATCTAAAAAGGGGATTTGGTTATTGTCGGATGGTAGAATCTTCACTGATAAAATAAAAAGGTAATAGGATCAACTTTTCCAATGGAGCCTGGGTCTCTGACCAGATAGACAACATCTTCAACGATGAAGTGGAGTAAGACAATTAACAGAACCTGCGGTGGCTTAACGGTGACCCCAGGCATCACCTAAGGGCATATCTCCCACTATATATTTCACTAATGAAACTCCTTCTGTCATTCACTGCTTGATAAGGTCGGAAGTAAGTCCATCGAAATATAGGCCTTAGTTTTAAACCTGAGTGTTTCAATGGGCCTTCTATATTTGAGATGTATCCTGTTTTAACTGAAGAATATATGCATATATATATATATATATATATATATATATATATATATATATATATATATATAGATATATATAGATAGATAGATATATATATATATATATATATATATATATATATATACTATCTATCTATATATATATATATATATATATATATATATATATATATATATATATAGATATATAGATAGATAGATATATATATATAATATATATATATATATATATATATATATATATATATATATATATTATATATATACTATATATCTATATCTATATAATATATATATATATATATATATATATATATATATATATATATATATATATATATATCTATATCTATCTATATCTATATATATATATATATATATATATATATATATATATATATATATATATATAGATAGATAGATAGATATAGATATATATATATATATATATATATATATATATATATATATATATATATATACATATATAGATATATAGATATATATATATATATATATATATATATATATATATATATACATAGTATATATATAATATATATATATATATATATATATATATATATACTATATCTATCTATATATATATATATATATATATATATATATATATATATATATATATATATATGTATGTATGTATATACATATATACATACATATATATATATATATATATATATATATATATATATATATATATATATATCTATATATATATATCGTAGGTGGCCATGATTCATCCTAATTGTGTCGCTTGAAGCTGATTTAACTAATGGTGTTATCCTACATTTTTTTTTTATCTAACATTGACAATTATTTACCTGTAGATTGTAAATATTATGATTTGCGTACTGTGCCAATTTCTGTGTCAAAACCTTATTTTAATTTGCTTATGCTCAACATTCGTAGTTGTAGGAAGAATTTCTTTTGCATTGTCTTCGTTGAAACCTGGTTTACTAAAGATAAAGATGATGTTTATACCATTCCTGGTTTTTATAGTTATGACTCGTACCGTGATCACCTTGGTAATGGTATTATGATTTTTGACAAAAATGGTATCCAAACCAGATTTATTATTGAGTATTCCTTTTTAAACCACTTGTTTGAAGTGTTGACTATTGAGTTTATTTTTAACTGTAAAAAACTAATAAGTTCTGCCACTTATCATCTTCTGATGTTAAAAATGATGATTTTGTTCTTTTTTTTGCGTCCTTCTTAAGGAATGTTCTCAGCCTTCATATACCGGCTATTAGTTGTGGTGATTTTAATATGAACCTTTTTGATATAATAAGTATAGTTATGTTGACTATTTTGTGAGTAGCATGTTTGAACTGGGTCTCTGCCCTCTTGTAACTATTCCAACTAAAATTAATCCGCAAAACCAGATCACTAGGTTTAGCCAGTTGGATCAGATTTGGATCTCACAGGGCGAGGGCGTGAGACATTCTTTTGTTATTCCCATTGATATAACTGACCATTTCCCTGTTGGGAAATCTGTAGACTCACTTCCCAATCATATGCCCATTAGCGTAGTTCATGAGAAGATGTGAGAGAGGATTGATTGATTGATTGTGAGAGAGGAAAGGTTACCTTTGCGATGTTGCTGTCTCATTTTGTTTTCACTTTTGCTAATGCTAATATGCATGAAACATTTGATCTTTATTTCTCAAAAATAATTGAGCTTTACAAAAGAGCATTTCCTCTGATAAAAAACACAATAAAGATAAAAGAATCTGCTTCTTGGATGACTCCTGAGCTCAAGCAGTGTATCGTGAGGAAAGCAAAACTGTACAGATATACCTAGCAGGAAAAAGCGTTAGGCTAAAGTATATATGGTACAGAAACAGATTAACCAATGTTTTACGTAGATCAAAACGTCTGTACTATATGAAGAAGTTTTATGAGGCAGGCAAAAATTCTCGTATGATCTGGTCTTGTCTGAATTCTTTGTTGAATAAGAGCAAAACGTTACATTAGACTTACAGCATACTGAGGTGTCTGATCGGGTATTAACTGGACGTGAATTAGCCAACTATGCAAATGAGTATTTTGTTACTACTGCTGCTTCCCTAGTTGGTAGTTTGTCACAACCTTTGCCTTATACATTTCTATCGGCACTGATAATGGCCACCTGTCTTTTTTTTTTTTTTTTTTTTTTTATCTTACCGACTCTTTTGAAGTTTTGGGTGTAAGGGGCTAAAATGTAAGGGTAATAAGGTTATGGATATATCACCTCTAATATTAAAGGAAAGATTTTTGCCAGATTTTGCTGAGTTATATAACCTATCAATTGGTAAGCCACAATATCCAAATGCATTAAAAAAAGACTAGGTTTACTCCAGTTCACAAGTCTGGATCCAGCACAAATTTGGACAATTATCGACCTACACCTGTCTTACCTAAAGTATCTAAGATATTTGAAAAATTTACACTCATTAGAATGGAAAGTCTCATCAGTGTGCATTCATTACTTAGCCCATGTCAGCTTGGCTTCCGCCGTGGGAAAAGTACAACTCATGCGATCATAAAGTTGTTTTCTGCTCTACTCACGGTTTACCATTAGAAAATTTTTAGTGCATTTCTTTAAGAAAAGCTTTTGACACTGTACCACATAACATCCTACTTCAGAAACTGGCTCATTACGGATTTAGAGGCCAGTATCATGAATATTTGAAATCTTATTATCAGAACAGGGAGCAGCATGTACTTTTAAATGGCCTATGCTCTGATTCTAAACCTGTTACTTGCGGAGTTCCGCAGGGTTATATACCTGGCCCATTGTGTTTTAATTTATTTATCAAGGATTTACTATTGGCAGTTGGAGTTGAGACTGTGTTAGTGGCAGATGACGCAGCTTTTATTGTCACGTCATGCTCTTTAGACGGATCATTTAGTATCATCAAAAAGCTCTTCTCAGACTTGGAGAAATATCTAAAAACCAATATGCTCTTTTGCCAAACTCCAAAAAGTTGATGTTTTTTTTTCCTCGCACACGGCACAAAATTTACCTAACATATTCTCCACAGGACAAGCCATAGAATGGGTGAATGAATTTCAATACTTAGGACTAACAATAACAAGAACTTTGTCCTTTGCTAAACATATTAACAATGTAACCCTAAACATCAGCCGAGTAACAGGAACTCTGGTTGGCATTCGTGATGTTGTCCCTATTCGTGTGCTTTTAAATCTTGCCCTTCCCTACTTGAACAACCAATTGATAGTTTGGGGTTCAGCGCCGGTCAGTCACCTTACCAGACTAAATTGCAGTGTCAATAATTTGTTGACAACTATCTTAGGAGTTAAAGGGGTTAATAATATCCCCCTGTTGGGAACTTGGGAAATGTACGAGAATTTGAAACTCTTGAGGCTGAGAATCTTTATAAATACAATCTCCTTAAGTTTTTAAGACTTGTCCTGAGCGGGAAGTATATTGAGATGTACGATATTCCACTTCGTTCATACCTCCAAATACACTAATATGAAACAATAGGAAGTATGTTCCGCCATCCTCATTTGGTTTGTGAGGTGGAGAGAAGATTTTTACCACATCAAACGATATTGCTGTACGATAGTCTACAACCAACCTTATTTGAAGGCTCTCTGCAGTATTCCTTACGTTCATACAAATCATCACTGATGAGCGAACAATAGTTATCTTTTATACTTATTGAATAATAACTTTTAAACTTTAATTGTTTTGATGTCTTTAATTTAGTGTTTTAATTAGACCTGACAGTAGTGATTAAATTTCCACTTTATTGTTTTAATGCATTAATTTTGTCGAACTGTGTGTTATTACATGGATTCCATTGATTTGAATATTATCCAACTTCATATGTTAATGTGTGTGCTTTTATTTTGATTTCATTGTTTTAAATATCATCTAAGTATATATATTAATGCCTGTGTTTTATATTGATTTTATCTGTATTGACGTTTTCATGTAGCCTGCCATATAAGCTGCTACAGCTTCGGCGGCTTTACTGGAATTGTACATAGAATTGTATTATTGTGACATATATAAATAAAAACTAAACTAAACTAAACCGATTACCCTACTCGTTTTCAAATAACCTTCATTAAAATTATGTCCACACTATATAAACCCAAGCTAATATTGGATAAGTCCTCACTGTATTTTTTTATGATACAATATTATATTAAATTTCACTTCACTAAGTCTTTACGAAACATAATTTTCTGGGAGTCAATCCAATGAATACCGTGATTACTGCTTAAAACTAATGTATTTTACATGTTACCTGTTCTTACACTATTTATTTCCATCGTGCAGCCGGCTTCCGACTTTTTCCGTCGTATGTTATATTTCCTCTTTAAAATTAATCTAGATGCATTTATTTGTTGGAGTTTTTTTAATTAGCATGTTCTTGGTTGTCCCTAGTGTTTTAATAGCACCATTGATACCCACTGGCTTGATCTGTCTCTATTATAACAAGTAAAAACAAAGAAGCACTATAGTAGATTTACATCAACGTGCATTTGATGTCTAGGCCAGTCCCTTACGACGCTCCTGATTGGCTGTTGATAAGCCAATCACAGGGCTGGAAACTCTCAGTCTCTCGAGAGAGTTCACATGGGTAAGATATATGTTCCACCTCTCCTAAGGTATACATCTTTCAGGAGAGTTGGAACATACATCCTGCCTATGTGAACTTTCGAGAGAGACTGGGAGTTGCCACCCCTGTGATTGGCTTATCAACAGCCAATCAGGAGCGTCGTAAGGGACTGGCCTAGACATCAAATACACGTTGATGTGAATCTACTATAGCTGGTTTATGTTCTTAAACTCAAGTTTTCTTTAACCCATAAAAGTTTTTGGTTTATGTGTACCCATTTCTAAAATATCTCTTTAATGTTATGTCATATAAATTAACTAAGTTTAGAAGCAGAAATTTAATTTTTTATATTCTTCGTCGTCCGTTCATCTTTTAAAATGAATTTGTTGATAGTCCACTGCGGCAAATATATATTCTCATGCAGGGTCGATGATTCATGGCTGGAGGTTTCCCTTGACCGTTTCTTTAGTCTCATGAGGTTGTTTGTCTTTCCTGCTTATGTTACTGGAAACATTTATGGAACTTTCTCTGACCTATTTTTCTTATTCATCGTTGAGATGTGTCAGCCCAGTTATCAATTTTTATTGTTTTAACATCGATTTTTTTTTACATGTTCTTTAGTGCTATAGTATAAAGGCCACGCCTTGTAATAAACTGACGATAATGATTTTTATTTCTAGAGATAAGGGCTGTCTTTTTATTTTACAAAAGTAAAAATATTTGTTGACGGGATTTCATTCCTATTGAATGCTGAATCTCACAGGCGTAGTGGAAAAAAACAGTAAAAAGCGTATATCACTCTCATAACAATGAACGCATTCGCAACCGTCTCTCTCTTTTGTACCAACGTAAAAAGGAGCCACTGAAATAGAGCTCAGGTCGATGACTTCAGTAAATGGAATCTTTTGCGCAAAGTTGTTATTGGGTTTGAGATTCCGTCACCTGCACAACATTTCCCGAGGTACAAGAGAGAAACACGTTAATGAAAAGAGAATACGGCTGAGGTGGTTGTCCATATCAAGGTAGATCACTGCAAGATAGCAGTATGTTACGGCTTGAAAGCAGTATGTTAGTGGAAAGCCCGCTTCTGATATTGGAACGCTTAAGTGATTACGGGAGTTGTAAAAAAGAGAGTAAATTCCCCAGACTGTAAAAGTAATGAGCTGGTACAGTGAATGAACGGGGCATGGACTGATAGACTCATGCTTTCGTGACTTCCACACAGTGTGTGAGTCTGGGAGAATATTGAATACGTAGACCAAGGCCGAGAAGGTGGTGCATTTTCTTTGACTAAAACCCAGCCATCATTAATGTCAAGAAACAGTTCATTTGGGATGTGGCATGGTACGTTAAAGCGCCACGCTGAGCTAGTAAAGGAACTGGGGAAAACAGGAAGAGCGGATGCCTGGGGATGATGGAGAAGAGAAGAAGGATAATGCAGAAAGGGAGTAAACAACCTGAATATCTGAATATGGGGGAAAGTAGACTCTCGGTCACTGATATGCAAGGAACCTTGACGATGCATAGAAGGTACAGAGTTTGTTCACAGGAGTCAAGAACGTAATACACCTACAATAGATTGGTTTAAAGACCCACAGCGGGGATTGGAGTTAAAAAAGAAAAACAAGTAAAAAATGCCTTCGGTACAATCGAGTTTTTGTATAGCCTCTACAGCGTATAATCAAGGCACCGAAGAATAGAAATATCTCTCTGTGATCTCGGTATAATGCTGTATGAGCAGAGGCCCACAAAACTTTAACCACGGCCCAGTGGTTGCCTGCAATATGTCGTTGCCAGAAACACGATTATGCCTAACTTTAACCTTAAATAGAATAAAAACTAGCGAGGCTAGAGGGTTGTAATTTGGTATCTTTTATGATTGACGGGTGGATGATCAACATACTAATTTGCAGCCCCCTAGCGTCAACAGTTTTTAAGATTTGAGGGCGGACAGAAAAGTGCGGACAGATAGACAAAACCGACACAATTGTTTTCTTTTCAGAAAACTAATAGAGCAGTTTTGAGACAAGTTCGAGAACTTACAGTTGAACAGTTTTGATTTAATCTTAAAAGGGAATCCTAGCAATATAGGAAGAAGAGGCCTGTCGCTGAATGTATCTATGCAAATATTCATCTGGGATTAAGAATTGAGCGATACTTACCGAGACATAGATAATGGCCGAAGTGCTCTGGTCAGGTGGACTGTGATGTGGATTGTGATGGTGAGTTTCCGAATGCACCAAAGCTGCCTCGTAGACGGCCGGGAGCAGTCCCTCCACACATTCTCCCCCGGGGCTAAAATCAGAAAAAGATTGGCTTTAAGAAAGTCCTCATGTACAGATAGTAGTTCGTTTGAAAGAGCATTTTTGATACAGATAAACAACCCCTATGCTTGGCAAGACCAAATAATATTGAAGAAAGAAAATTCGGACATTGACTAGTGATCTTGTGCAACGGAATGATTAAAATGAAATACATGCTGA
>NC_087206.1:98534767-98537267 GCF_015104395.2 Macrobrachium nipponense | reverse complement strand
AAAGTGACTGCTGGGGATGTAAAGAGGTTAATTAAAAGTTGAAGAAATGATAACAGATCATTATCGAAGTTTGAAACTTAAAAAAAAATCCATAAACTGGAGAACAAACATATTTAAAAAGTCCAACGGAGTGTCATGACTCTCAAGCTGGTTGTGGAGTTTTTAGATATATTACATCTCCAATTTAAAGGTTATTTAAAGTTGAAGAGAAGCAAGAGACAAGAATTGGAGGGATTACAAATGAGATGCTGTGGTAGAGTTGTGGCTGATCAACTTTTGTAATGTACATCTGGATGAGTGAAAGTTCAAGGATGGACTAGATGTCTAAAGGTGATAGGGGACACTATAAAAATCATAATGGCTTAATATTTTTTAGTGTGCTTGGGGTAACCTGGTAGGTGATAGTATGATTTTGATTATGAAGGTCATACAAGTGACCAAAAAAATTAAGGGGAAGAAAGACTGTTTTAAGATAATAAATTAAGTGTTGGTTATGGAGCAGTTAAGTGAAAAATTTGGAAGTAGCCAGAGAAGGTTATATGTTACATTCAGGGAGCTAGAAAAATCCCATGATAGGAGTGATAGGAAGATAGTGGAATTGTTTTGAAGATGTATAGTATAGAAGGTAAATTGTTAAGTGTGATTAAAAATTTATACAGAAGCAATGCGTCTGTTTGAAAATGTAGACTAGTGAGTGACTGTTTCCGTTTAGAAGTGTGCCTGAGACTAGGATGTGCTATGTCTACATGTCTTTTTAATATCATTAAAGACGAAGTGATGAGCAGTGAATAGGGCATGAAATGGTTAATGTTTGCAGAGGAGAGTGGAAAAAAAAGAAAGAAACTACACAAAATGTGAGAGTTTGAAAGGTTAGCCATACGGGAAAGTTCAGAGTAAACGTCATCAATAGTTTGATTATGTTGGCAAATGGAAACTAAGAGGGTTAAGCCATAGATATTACCATGTATAACGGAAGAAGGGTGGTGACTGCTTTGTGTATTGTCTGTGGGAATAAATATTGTAGATAACTGTACGAAGAGAGGAGCGGTTGGGTCAACAGACTGGAGAGATTTGGAAAAATCATACTGCGAAAATGTTCAAATACACATTGGCTGGCAGTAATACTACTACACTTATGACGGATATAATGTTTCGGATAGAATTTAATGTCAATTACTGTCTTACTTTAGCTACAAAACCCTTCCTCCATAATGCTTCATTAGTCCACATTCAAGTTAAACTCCTACTACACAGAGTTGATGTCTCATGATGACATGCAGATACTTGGTTCCATCGATATTTTCTTCCAGGCAGAAGTGCCATGTCACTTGTTGCCATTTTTGTCTCCCTCTAAGGCATTCTAAAAAGCGCACAAGACACTCACGATAATCAGCAGCTTATTCTGCAGGCAAGTTATGCGTAAAGAAATTGCTGGGCTGAACTTTGAATGTCCATCCATCTTGTCACTGCGGTAATGAAGGATTGTTTTCTGGAGCCCCGAAGACGTGACCTCACTTCATTGAGAGGAACGTCTTTTAAGGCATTTGTGAGCCTCTTCCTTAACTGTAAGAGCCCAACACAGAAGGCAGCATGTTTTAAAATCGAACACCCACATTTTAGCATTTTTGTATTGTTGCTGGGTTTGTATGTGCGAGTCTATTTTTTATAGCCAAACTGGAGACAGTCCAGGGATTACACAACATCAGCAAGGTTTCTCAACCCGTTTGTTACGTTTGCTGCGAACACAAGCTATTCCTGGAAGTCTGGATATATTTCTGCTCAAGTCCACTGGGTCCTTGCACATTACGCAGGTAGCCATATCCAGTCTACATACAGTTTAATGAAAACTATAGTGATTTAGCAGAGGATTTATGTCTTACCTGTTTATCCCTGTTATTCAGTTTCCTTGGTTTTTCAACTTTTACGTGATTATTCTTTATATCCCAATTTATTTTTCTTTCCAGGGGGGTTATTCCTGTTTGAGCCTATGAGCTCCGCATCCAGGGTTGCCCCTTAGTTGGCTGTTAATTTAATTAAAGATTCTCTCATCCAATATACCACACACACACACACACATGTATATATGTATATATATATATATATATATATATATATATATATATATATATATATATATATATATATATATATATATATTTATAGAGAAATATGTGTTAGCACTTAACGTCCAATTATTAAAAAAATCTTTCCTAAGTGAGCATGAACGAGAGAGGAATATCATATACCGTAACAGCATTATGTTGGATATTTGTTGGAGAGAGAGAGAGAGAGAGAGAGAGAGAGAGAGAGAGATATATATTTTCCTTCCATGATTTCCTTTTGAAATTTGACCTGTTGTTCTATGACCAATTTCCATTGTCTGACCATTATTATCTATGTAAAATTACAGTAGTATAATAACTAATTAATGATCAGATGGAAGTAACTAGAATACCAACATTTGTTTTATTGTCAGAGACTGTCTTCCCTTCGTTTCATG